>NC_140590.1:1455917097-1456122597 GCF_964204655.1 Triturus cristatus
ACAACAGGGAGGTCGGGGATAGATGTGTAGTTCCAGTAACGAACGAAGGAGAACTGAGTAAGTCAGACTTCAGAAGAACATGTAAAATACTAACCTGGAACATTGCAGGATTATCCGCCAAAGTAACAGACTCTCAGTGGTTAACTTATATAGATGAATATGCTATAATCTGTCTCCAAGAAACATGGGCAACTGACGAGATGCACATAAATGGCTTCCAAACTTTTAACATCCCAGCGAGTACCAGCAAACATGGTCGTAATAAAGGAGGCCTATGTACCTATGTCTCCAATGCGGCAGGGGTTACTAATGTGAAAACCACAGACGCCCGTGACTTTTATCAGATCCTGACAATGAACCTGGGTGGGCAAAAAGATGCAGTTTTAATAAACTTTTATAACAACATCCCTAAAACATTGATAATGAATGTCCTCACTAATCTATGTAAATCCTTAAAATACATTGAAGGAAAAATGTCGGGGGACATGTTTATTATTTGGGTGGGTGATATTAATTGCCCCTTGTGTCAATACAGTGAACAGGGAATCTGCGGCCTGGGGATGGACAATGAAGATACACCCTCACACTTTTCACACACAAGCATAGGAGATTTGTTGAATGAAATAGTCTTTCAATTTGATTTAGGCTATGCAAATGAACTGTGCTCACCTTCTATACCGTTCCAACCGACTTTCAACGGGAGGGGATGCAACTCAATCATTGATTTTGCCCTAATTTCTAAGAGGTATTCCTGTAATGTACTTATTTGTAATACTCTCGATATCCTAATGAGTGACCACTATCCTATTTGTTTAGATCTCTCCATAAGAGGGCTGGTGAAAAAGAACTGAGAGGAATTTACAATATAATTTTGACATCCATCTTGCCAGCACCAATGGGTATACATTAAACTGGGCAAAAGTGGATTCTGTGGTATTCCTCAAACGTTTGATTAATAACACTTCTGAGGAAATAGAGATATGCCTCTCACAGGTTAGGGATGACAAAGAAGTCTTTAATGCCTTCCTTAAGATAACAGCTGTGGCCCGGAAATTATTAATGCAAGAAAAGCGACATGGGCAGTAAAATTCACAGGGCTGGTTTGATAAAGAATGCACGAAGGCCCACACCCACTTAAAAAACACCCTGCATAACGAACCCAGGTGGAAGGACAGAGTAAGGCAGGCAAGAACCTTGTATCGCTTAGCATTAAACAAACGCAAGGCACAACTAAAAAGGGAAGCATGGGAGGCTCAGCATGAGGCCTGCATAAAGAAACATAATATTGGTTTTAATAATAGAGAGACCGACACTATAGATATGGCCATTAGTGGAGACAAGTGGGTAGAATTTTTCTCAGGGTTCTACACTGATGAGACCATAGATGATAATATGACAGTGACAGTAGTGCCGGGAATAGAAGATATTATCAAACATGGATCGTTTCCCTTAGAGATTGATGTTTCCTTTTTTTTTTTTTTTATTTGAAGTTCCACATGTACATATATACATATTCGAAAAAGACATACAATACAGTTAGCTTTTTCAGCAGCAATGGTCCAAGAGAAAACAGAGAACAATTACTCAGAGAGATAATCTGATAACGGTTGCCAAATAGCCATGCCCAGTTTCTTTTTACGTGTTTTTTTCAACAAATACATACTAATTTCTAAATTATAAATATTAAATAGTTTAGCTCGCCATAAATCAAAACTCGGTGCATTTGGTTGTAGCCAGGCAGTGGCAATAGAGAGTCGCGTTATAGCCGCAATGATGAATAAAATATAGCGAAATTTACAAAAAGGCTGATCAATAGATGAAGCACCATCAGTTCCTAATAAAATCATACTTGAAGAAACTGTAATTGATTTCCCTAAAATGTGAAACAAAAAACTTTCAATTTGGTTAAAAAAGGAGCGTAAGGAAGGACAGGAAAAAAAGATATGGACTATATCAGCATTACAAGCTTGACACCGAAAGCATTCCCCAGACTTTGAAACTTGTGAAGAGTTACCCCATTTCATAATAACCGCAGGTGTGTAATATAAGTTAAATAAAGTTTTAAAGTGTTGAGTTTTTAATGAAGCAGAATAAAAAATCTTATGAGCCAGATCAATAGAATCTTCGATATGAATAGAGGGAGATGAGAGCCAAGTCCTCCACTTCTCATTAGTTTTATCGAGGTCATCTGACCTAGAATCCAGTAGTATCTGATAGATAGAACCTATTCGTAGTTGCGCTCTCACAGCATCAATAATACGGATAGAAACAAGATGAGAAGTATATTTCTGAAGAAAATCCCGAATCTGTAGAAATTAAAAAAATTGGGTTTTGGCTAGATCAAATTTGTTTTTAAGTTAATCAAAAGAAAAATAATCACCATCTGAGGAAACGAAAGCCCCTAATCGGATGATACCTTTAGAATGCCATTGGCGCACTATAGAGTCAAAAAAAATTGGAGGTAACAAATGAGGTGCAACAAGAGGAATATAAACTGTGTACTTAGAAATATGGAACATCTTTAAAAGACTTTTCCAAACAGAAAAAGCAGAAGCAATGATTTTAAAGCGAGTACGTTTATAATAGCTACCATCGACCTCAGTTAGCAAACAATTCTTAGCACAGCAGCCTAGAGCCATCTGGTAAATAGTAGGGGCTTCTGAGGGATTACCTGCTTCTTCACCTGTTATAAGGATACGCATCTTCAAAAGTAAGCATGAGATTTGGTATAGCCCAAAGTCTGGGATAGCCCAACCACCACGAGCAAGAGGTAACGTCATCAGGCGGAAGGCTCTGCGAATCTTACCAGGGGCCCACAGATATTTTTCACAAAGTGACTGAAGCTGCCGAATCTGTGGCTTTTGGATTAACAGAGGAACAGCGTGAAAAAAATAGAGTACTCTTGGTAAGATAACCATTTTTAGCAAATTAGATCGGCCTACGAGAGTAAGCTGGAGACTCAGCCAAGAATCCAGGGTGGACTTAGTTTTATCCAAAATATCATTCCAATTGGATGAAATCATATCATTTAAATTAGATCTAATCTTGATGCCAAGGTACACCACTTCCTCCACTACCCTGGGATCGCTTGCTGTAGCCGGATTTGTACAAAGACATTGAGTTTTGGCAGAGTTTAACTTATAGCCTGAATATCTACCAAAGGAATTAGCAAGCTGTTCAATGACCGGCAGGGCAGTGTCAAGGTTAGAGGTGGCCACAGTAATATCGTCCGCATAAGCAAAAACAATATAAGGCTGATTCTGAACAATAAAAGGAGGAATCTGCATGTTTAATTCCAACATCTTCACAAAAGGATTGATATAAAAAGCAAAAAGAAGAGGAGAACAGGGACAGCCCTGGCGGGTCCCCCTACAGATCTGAACCACCTCTGATTTAATTCCCATTGCGCAAATCTTCGCAGTAGGAGCCTGATAAAAAACCCGAAGTGCACGGATAAAACCGCTCCCAAACCTCATGCGCGCCATTATCTCCCAAAGAAAGTTCCATGCAACCGGGTCAAAAGCCTTCTCGGCGTCGAGCAGGACGAGGTCCAGAGATCTGGACTCCACCTGCGCAACGTCAAGAAGAGCAACAACCCAGCTAACATGGTCAACCGTACCTCGACCAGGAACAAACCCATGTTGCTGTGATGAAACTAGACCTGCAACAAATGGGGCCATTCGATTAGCAAGGAGTTTGGCATACAGCTTGCCATCACAATTAACCAAGGAGATGGGGCGGTAGGATCCAGGCTGATCAGGGGACTTCCCCTTTTTAGGGAATATAACAATATGCACATCATCCCAAGATTGAGGTGGGGATCCCTGCCTGGCCTCCTCAAAAGTCTTCAACATATCCTCTCGGAGTTCGTGAAAAAATACCTTATAAACCTCCATGGGGAGAGTGTCTGGGCCAGCAGCCTTTCCTGAAGGCATTTTAAATAATGCCAGACCGATTTCCTCAGAAGTAAAGGGCATGTCCATTTCCTCTACTGTAGACTGGTCTAGTTGTTCCCAAGTAAGTGCAGGAAGCCCCAGATCCATAGGAAGATCCCCAACATTCGGTTGACTATATAATTCAGAGTAAAACAGGTGAAACACCTTCATAATAGTCTGAGGATCATAAACCAATGAACCCTCAGCGTCATGCATAGCTTTAATCTTTGAGACCTGACTTTTGGCGCGTATTCTTTGAGCAAGAAATCTGCCTGAAGATTCACCAAACTCATAAAGGTGTCTCCGATAGAGATGGTGTTTAAGAGCTATCTCCTGGGCCCATATGAGATTAATATTGGTTTTGCACTGGGCAAGCCTAATTAGAGTTTCTTTGGTATCTGCAGCTGCTCGAAGCTGGGCAGCAAGGTTCAATTCAGCGTTCCGAAGAAGAGAAAGAAGCTCTGACATTTTGTGTTTGAGTAACTTTTGAGCTAATAATCCATAGCTGAGGACTTCACCCCGGAAACAGGCCTTAAAAGTATCCCATACACAGGCAGGAGAGGCAGAGCCACGATTGGACAAAAAGAAATTGTGAATCCAATTTTTCATATGATCTACGAAAAGAGGATCATATAACAATTTTCTATCAAACGAAAAAGCCTTAATACCTCTAGAGATAGCAACATTATAAAGGGAAATAACTAAAGGAGCATGGTCGGACATTAATCTAGGATAAATTTGAGTATTATGAGCCCAGATCCTGGACACAAAAAAATAATCTAAACGAAATAATTTGCTATGAGGTGAAGAAAAAAAAGTATACCCAGGATCCTGTGGATATATTATATTCCAAACATCTGCTAGCCCATGGTCATTTATTAAATTATATAGGGCTCGGAAAACTTTAGGTTTGCGACCCGTATAGTCATACAAAGGGGAGCAAGCCCAGTCACCAGGTAGGTGAATATTCAAATCACCACACAAAATTAGTGGGGTAGGCCACAAAGCAAGTTCCCCATTTAGGTAATGAAAGATGTCGGGTTCATCTGCATTGGAACCGTACACCGTACAAAGAGTAAATTTAGTCTCCCCCACTAAACATTCGAGGATGGCCCACCGACCATGGTTATCCACCAGAGATTGTCCAGGAAGGACTAAAGAGGGTCTAGCTAAAATAGCCACCCCTCGCGTCGTGTCAGCTTGTTTAGAGAAAGCAAGAATAGTATATCCCAAGTCTGCTAATTTCTGACTGTGGGTCAAGGAGATATGAGTCTCCTGCAAGCAGATGATATCTGGATTAATAATTTTAAGTTCCGCCTGAATCTTCTTGCGCTTATCATAATTATTAAGGCCACAAACATTGTATGTGACTATTCTTATCCCCTTGTTAGCCATAGGCGAAAATACAATGAGTTATCTCTAGGTACAAACCTTTCCATAAGAAGAAGCTGAAACAGAGCAATAAAGAAAGATGAAAATCTGAAAAAAGTACAGTGGAACAATTTTTAATTAAAGACCCCCCCCCCACCCCACACAACCTTCCCTCGAACACCCACCCCCCCACACCCTCCCTTACCAGAGGCAATGAGACCTAAGCCTCTGTGATGGGAAGCTGGGAACGCTCCCTGTGATGCCCCCCCTAACCCGCCCACATCCTAGCAAAAAAGGAAGAAAGGAAAAAGAGGAAAGCTTACGGAAAGGACCTATTTATATACCCAACTAATGCAGTTCCTAGCTCAGGGACCAGACTAAAAAGAATGTAAATACTCTTTAGCCTGAATTTCAGAAGAAAAAAACTTACTCTGGCCCTGATACACAATTTTGAGCTTTGCAGGGTTAAGAAGGAATGCTTGACCCCCCTTAGCTTGAAAGAGAGGTATCAGTTGGCGGAGCTGCCACCTCCGAACAACTGTCTCATGGCAAAAATCAGGCCTAACAAAGAAATTAAACCCTTTGGCAGATCTCTCCTGGTTAGGTCTAGCGAGGTCGTAAACAGCTTCCCGTGCCAGAAAATTATTTATAGAAATTAAGATAGCACGGGAGTGAGGAGTCTCTAGTCCAGGACGGACAGCTTGTGGTTTACTATGGAAAGGAAAGCGATGGGCTCTCTGAATCTCGACCTCCCAATCCCAGTGAGTGAGTTCAGGAAAAGCTTCAACAAACAATTGAATAACAATTTGTCTCATATCGGCCCCTTCTGCACCTTCCGGAATGCCCAAGACCCGTAGGTTATTCCGTCTCAGGCGGTTTTCCAACTCAGTTAGCTTCCATGAGACATCATCTTTTTGATTCTTTAAATCATTGACCACTCCTTTCTGTGTTGCCACTTCGTCCTCAAGAACCGAAATACGAGATTCTGTCTCCCCTACTCTAGTGCTGATCTCAGAGCATGTCTTATTTATGCGTCTGATTGCATTTTGAAGCTTACGGCAGGCCCCCTGCATTCCGGCATTCTCAAGTCTGGTCTCAGCCCTGTGAGAAAGCATTGTATCATAAATTATTTCAAGAGTAATTGGCCTATTAAGATCAGCAACGCTAGCAACGGCTGAGGGCCCTTCACAACCGTCATGGCCATCTGTAGGTGGATGCGAGGTTGAGAACGAGTAGTCCCAGGCCAGATTCTCCAGCGGAGGGTCAGAGATGGTATCAGTTAGCGTAGAAGTTTCGGACAGGACCTGTGTGCATGAAGGCTTAATTTTCCGAACTGTGCCATAGAGTGGAGGCATGTCCCTATAGCCATCCGTCAAACAGTCATCAATCTCTCCCTGGCTAATAGATCCAGCGTCAAACTCTGCCCAGTCTCCGCCAGTAGCATCGTCGTCCTCTGAAGTAGATGACCCATCAGAGAGAGAAAAGAATTTGTCCAGCACATTGTTGTCGTGGATGAGCTCAGCTCCCCCTATAGCCTTGATATTGACCACTGAATCCCTCCCACTAGGAAGCAGAGGCTCGATCTCAAGAGTATCACATACGACGTTCTTGCCGGTAGGGGGAGGGTCAACAGGAATAGTAGGGACTATAAGTCCCATAATGCACCCTGCCGGTTGGCTATCGATCTTATGCTCAGGAGCTGTAATGTCCAGGGGGTTTTGGACTCCCCCACACTCTTGGTCCAAGGAGTCGCTCGGCTGGGAGTTGAGGGGAGACTCATTACTAACGCTTTTTGGTAAATTTTGTTTCAGGGAGCGTTTAGTAAACAAGGGGGCAGTAGCCTTGACAGGAGCAGGTGCAATAGCAGAGGCAGGAGGCGTCTTACCGGCAGATGTCTTCACTGAGTCCAGCTGCCCATTTGCGGTAGGAGGATTCTGGATCTTCGAAAAACCATCGGAATTTCCTGAAGTTACCGTGCAGGTAATAGGCTGTACGCTGCGGGGCTTGTTGCTCCTAGCAGAGGGCTTGTTGATTGATTTAGGTGGCATCTCTTCACGAGCCCTCTTGGAGCCGCCAAAAGCCCCAATAGCAGGAGCGGTAGAAGAATTGCGGTCAAAAAAACGAAGAGCACTAAGAGCTCCGAAAAATCGACTGCCTCTGTACAGAGCCCGCTGGGAAGCAGCTGCAAGCCAGATCACATAGACGGACACACGAGCATCTCGCACCAGGGTTTCAAACTACAATCCTTTCGGTGGCGGCATCAGTGGGGGAGCACCAGTGAGAGGGAGAGTTAGTCCAGCTTACTCGGCCGGGAGACGGCCGCCATCTTGCCTCTCCTCCTAGGTAGGTTAACTTATATAGATGAATATGCTATCATCTGTCTCCATGAAACATGGGCAACTGACGAGATGCACATAAATGGCTTCCAAACTTTTAACATCCCAGCGAGTACCAGCAAACATGGTCGTAATAAAGGAGGCCTATGTACCTATGTCTCCAATGCGGCAGGGGTTACTAATGTGAAAACCCCAGACGCCCGTGACTTTTATCAGATCCTGACAATGAACCTGGGTGGGCAAAAAGATGCAGTTTTAATAAACTTTTATAACAACATCCCTAAAACATTGATAATGAATGTCCTCACTAATCTATGTAAATCCTTAAAATACATTGAAGGAAAAATGTCGGGGGACATGTTTATTATTTGGGTGGGTGATTTTAATTGCCCCTTGTGTCAATTCAGTGAACAGGGAATCTGCGGCCTGGGGATGGACAATGAAGAAACACCCTAACACTTTTCACACACAAGCATAGGAGATTTGTTGAATGAAATAGTCTTTCAATTTGATTTAGGCTCTGCAAATGAACTGTGCTCACCTTCTATACCATTCCAACCGACTTTCATCGGGAGGGGATGCAACTCAATCATTGATTTTGCCCTAATTTCTAAGAGGTATTCCTGTAATGTACTTATTTGTAATACTCTCGATATCCTAATGAGTGACCTCTATCCTATTTGTTTAGATCTCTCCATAAGAGGGCTGGTGAAAAAGAACTGAGAGGAATTTACAATATAATTTTGACATCCATCTTGCCAGCACCAATGGGTATACATTAAACTGGGCAAAAGTGGATTCTGTGGTATTCCTCAAACGTTTGATTAATAACACTTCTGAGGAAATAGAGATATGCCTCTCACAGGTTAGGGATGACAAAGAAGTCTTTAATGCCTTCCTTAAGATAACAGCTGTGGCCCGGAAATTATTAATGCGAGAAAAGCGACACGGGCAGTAAAATTCACAGGGCTGGTTTGATAAAGAATGCACGAAGGCCCACACCCACTTAAAAAACACCCTGCATAACTAACCCAGGTGTAAGGACAGAGTAAGGCAGGCAAGAACCTTGTATTGCTTAGCATTAAACAAACGCAAGGCACAACTAAAAAGGGAAGCATGGGAGGCTCAGCATGAGGCCTGCATAAAGAAACATAATATTGGTTTTAATAATAGAGAGACCGACACTATAGATATGGCCATTAGTGGAGACAAGTGGGTAGAATTTTTCTCAGGGTTCTACACTGATGAGACCATAGATGATAATATGACAGTGACAGTAGTGCCGGGAATAGAAGATATTATCGAACATGGATCGTTTCCCTTAGAGATTGATGTTTCCCTTGAGGAAGTAACTAGAGCCATAAATGAGAGTGCCTCAGGGAAAGCACCAGGGCCAGATGGCATTCCGGTGGATGCCTATAAATCTAATACAGGGCTATGGGCTCCACTTCTAACGAATGTATCAACTAGTTGTAATCGCCACAGGTTTATCCCCACCTGGACCGATGCAATTGTGATACCTATTTTTAAAAAAGGGAACAGAAATTAACCTAGTTGTTATCGCCCGATTTCTTTATTGGATGCTTTTGTGAAAATAGCGGGAAGGGTTATTTTAAACAAGCTCCAGACATGGGCAGAAGAAACAGGAGTCCTATCAATCTTTTAATACGGTTTCCGTTCAGGTTTGGGCACCACTGAACAGGGACTTAACTTGTCATTAATCATAGACAAATACACAAAAGCAAAGAAGGGCAATCTTTTCCTCACATTTGTAGACTTAGCTCCGCCTTCGACAGTGTCAAGTTGTGGATCACTCTTAAAGATTTAGGGGTTGATCCATCACTGTTAATGTATATAAAGGAATTATACAGGGGGGCAGGTGCTAGGGTACGATATGGGAAACAGGGGGAATCCTCAGCCAAGTTCCCTATAAAAAGAGGGGTGAGGCAAGAGTGCATACTTGCGCCCTTGCTTTTCTCACTCTACATTAATAGCATAGGACTGCACTTGAGCGAGCATCAACATGATTATCCAACCATTAGGGGTACCCCCGTCCCTATCTTATTATACGCGGATGACGCTGTTATAATGTCACGGACACAACTGGGATTACAAAGGTCTGTCTCCAATTTTGTTGTTTACATGACAGACAGGGGCTTAAAGGTAAACATCGCCAAGACATTTACAATGAGTTGCGGGACAAAAACGAGAAAGACATGTGACATCTTTATTGATAATAAAAAAATTTAAAGTACAGACAGATTCTCTTACTTAGGCATAATTTTCGATAGAAAGGGATCTTGGAAAGCGGCCATGAATGCTAGGAAGCTGACCCTTTCAAGAGCTATAGGAGCAGTTGCCAATTTCTCTAAGAAATTAGGTGGTAGACCCGTCCCAGAGTTGCTGGCCATTTATAAATCCAAATGCATTTCAACAGGGACATATGGGGCTGGCATCTGGGGCATTGAAGGAACAGACCAAATCCAATGCTGTGTAAACACCTTCATGCGCTATTTGTTGGCGGTCCCAGCTCTACCGCCACCTTTAGCTGCCATAGGGAACTTGGTCTCTCATATATTTCTGATATTATAAAGCTCAATCCTCTCCTTTTATGGCACAAGGTGTGGTCATCTATGGAGACGGGTTTCAATAGAGATGTAATCCAGGATTGCCTCAAATTGGATAGGGTGGCTAATATGTCATGGATTAGCTATATAAAAAGAATGTCACATGACATAGGCCACCCAGAATATTTTGATAAACCTAGCAGTATGGAAACTGTATCCAGAAAATCTCTAAAGGCGCACTGCCTGAACCATCTAGAGAACAAACGCTGGCTTATCGAGAGAGAGAAGAAATCGGTCATGGATAATCATTTGATGACCACATGTATAGGCCTACAACCCTACCTGGTATTAGTATAGAGTAGTTTTTTCCGTATGCTTTTGGCCCATTTTCATTGTGGGTCTTTTTTTAGATTGGTCACATATCCTGAAACAAATGAATGGACAAAAAATTCCCCTATATGTCCATGTGACGATACCTCAATACAAACTACTATGCATTGCACTTTATTTTGTAAATACTATGACATACCGAGGAAAAAGTATTTAATGCCTAATCTTAGAAGTTGGGACCTTAGACAATGTAGAACAGCTTTCTTAAGATTACAAATGCTGGAAAATGAACACACCATCATGGTTATTTCTTCCTTTTTAAAGGCTGTTATTAGGTTCCGGAACACTATGTGAAGCTACCGTGAAAATCAGTCACTTTGAACCCTTCTTGTGTATATATAGATATGGATTCTTTTTCTCTTTTGTGCATTGTGCATCATAATCATGATCATATGGACTATACTGCTCTTGTCTCTGTATTTTTGTAAAATAATTCTGAATTTTCTTTTTTTTACTTTTTTAACATGTGCTTTTATGATTTGTACTGAACTAAAATCGAATAAAGCTGCTTTGATTTGATTTGATTTGAATTGTTGTATACATGCAAGAGTATTACACGAAACTCAAAGATGTATAATGAAAAATTGATGGAAATGGATGCAGAAATTGGAATAGACATAGGGAAATCTTAGGTGTTTCAAAAGCCATATCGAGTGGAATTCACAGACATGGATTTGGAAAACATGAATGTGTCTGGTAGAAAATTACAAGTAAAAGAATGAATGAAAATTTTGCAGAAGTGGGGAGATATGGACACATGGAAAACTAGGTGGACAAAAAAGAAAGAGGAAGCAAAGGCTAGGGAAGCGTCGACATCTGCTTTCTTTTTGAAAGACACAGAAAAGGTAGAGAGGTTGTGTCCCATGAGAGAAGTACCTGGTGGTGGATATGTTCATGTCCCATGGAGTAGACAGATATTTTGTCATTTACAAATGGTTTTCCGAAATTGAGAGAAAACCCCGTGGTGTGATATAAGCAGGTTGAGAGGTTTGTGAAGGTGTCAAAGGTTTTGTTGAAGGACCTGGATGGTTTGTTTGACATTGTGGTACCTGCAGATTTGGGACAGAGTGTAAAATCACAGTTGATTGGCAAAGTGAGGAGTATCCAAGAGATGCTAAAAGAGGAGCACCCTCAGATGATGTGATGAAAAAGTATCACCAAGTGATTACTTTCTTAAAAGGGAAAATTCCCCCAAAAGAGACAGATTGAGTAAAGATAGACAGGACAACTCAAGAATCAAATGAGTCTGTACATGCCTATTATGAGAGGCTGTTACAGGTGTTCAAGCAGTAAAGCGGTTTTGAGAATATTGGTGATAAGGCAATGGGACAATTTGTGTATCGGTTTGTGTATGGCTTAAAACCAGAGATCAGTTAGATGATTCAACAGCATATGCTTTGCTGGCAGAGCAAAAGCATTGATGACATTTTGAAGTACTTATAAAAAACAAAAAAGTCCCTAGGAACGAATGAATGAAGAAAGCAATCAATAAGGACCCAATCAGTGCTTATTTTTAAAGACTTGTCCAGCCGGACAGTGGTCATAAATTTTACTGATGTAGTAATGAAGCAAAATTATCAAAGAAATTCTCAAAGTGGGACACAAGCCTGTGTCCCGTACAAATAATAAAGAGAAGAACAGAAACAACAAAAAGGTTCAGGCAAAACATGTTTGTTAGAAATGGCAGAAATAGAGAGTGAACTTAACAAACATTACATGGGACACCCTTATGTATCATACTTAGTATTGCAAAGAACATATAGGGTGTTTACAAGTGTCGACGGCGTTTCGATCCTACCAACAAAATATTAGGATCATCATCAGGACAACATTGATTATGCCTGTACAGTTAACCTGAATAGCCTTAAAGGAGAAGGGGGAGGAAAACAGAGAAAGCAAGATAATAGTTAGAAAGTAATGATTCAATAAACATGATTAAAAATGATTAAAAAGTCTGAGCAAACACAATACTGCACGTCACCTTATATCAAGGAGCAAGGAGTAATGAAGAAGCGAATGAGGGAGCAAAAGGAGGCAGATATACTCACATAATAGACAATGTGCAAGAAGTCAAGAATCTAACGAGGTGTATTCGGGATCAGTGTCCAAAATAACCATGCGTTGGGAAGAAGAAGGTCATCATAAGGCCTTAATCAAGGTTCTAAAACGTAGTGACAACCCGGTAATTCGAAAAATTGTTGCAGACACTATATGTAGTAAACCAGGATGGAGGGCTGTCCGTTAAGTATAAATGCCAAGGGGAGGGAGTGCGAAGGACTAAGGTAAGAAAACCTTGTGACGAGGAAGCTGTGATAAGGAATTAACCAGGATGTGCGGCAGATAAGGGTGACTATTACGAAGGTGAGCACGGGCGGTGAAGGAAGGTGGCGAGAAACAAGTAGTGACGGATCATGAGCAGGTTCTTAGCAATTAAGACCGACCGCGGGAAGCGGTACCAATGTGGAGTGCTCTGTGTGCAATAGAAAGTAAAGATTGATAGAACGACAGGGGAGAGCAGACTCACCATAGGCATAAGTAAGAAAAATTGCGTAACGGGAAGCAGTTAGAGCCCTTAATAAGGGAATCGTCAGGAGGGCTGTGGCGAGATGAAGGGAATTAAGGCCAAGACAAAAATTAATGGCGCCAGCAGAGTGGGGTAGAGAGAACGGGAGGGCTCACCGGAGTAGTGGAAAAATGCAGAGGTCCGTCAGTGCGGGGTACGCAATCGGAAGTAACGGCAGTGGCCGCGGCTGTATGGATAGCCTGGTTATTGGATCGTCAGGGGGGCTGGAGTTGGTCCGCGGAAATGCGCTAGGAGGAAAGGGGGGGGGGAAATTAGGGGCCAACGGTAGGAAATGTTGTCGTTAGAGTCGGGAGGGCGGGAAAACTCACCGGTGAGATAAGGATTTGTTACTTTCCGGCAATGCGGGCAGCGAGGTCCGGTGATACGGCTGCTGCCGTGGGTGGAAAGCCAGGACTGTGATAAAGGCAGGGAAGGACCGCTGATTGGGCGGCCTGGGCAGGGACATAAAAAGAGAGAAGGGACAAGATGGAGGTTGCCATCTTGGATAGGGCTGAAGAAAAGGAGACCGTATGGTAATAGAAAATTAATAGGGAATAATAGAAATTTTGCAAGGAGGGAAATAGTATAGAGAGTAGATGACAGGTTGGGTGATCGCGTACACGGTGATAAAGGTGCTGATTAAAATTCCAAAGGAATTAGAGAAGGTAAATTGAACATGAGGCAGTAGAAAAGCAAGACATGGAAGCAATTGGACAGACTGGAGTTAAAAGAAATACCAGTGGTTACTCATTGAATTGTACAGTAGATTTCTTAGTCAGTGGTGAGAGCAGAGTAACCGATCAGATAGTTGTGGACCAGTCCTCATGTTTGTTCAATCCCGAATTGAAGCTATCTGTCTTCAAAATTAATTTTAGTTCCTCTCTGTTCAGTGTTTTCACGATATCACCTCCTCTTGGGGGCAATTTAACAACAGAGATGACAGTCCACCGAATTTCATCTTCAGAGTGTTTCTTTTCCAGGAAATGTTCAACCAATGGTGCTGTGAGGATTTTGCATCTAATTCTACTGCGATGTTGAGAAATGCGTAGGCGGATCTTTTGCGTCGTCTGGCCAATGTAAATCTTATTACAGGGACAGAAGATCGCATATATGACATTGGTAGAATTACAATTGGTGAACATTTTTTATTCATTTCTGATGTTGCCAAAAACAAAAACTTTACACTCAATGGTCAATGCACATACTACACAATTACCACATTTGGCATGACCTTTCAATGGTGGAAGAGACCAGATATCATTTAGAGTATTGATAGTTGTCTTATTGGTAGTAGTGGGTAAGTCTGCACGAACAAGGTGATCCTTAATATTTTTATTTTTATTGAATGCGAACAACGGACGCTCCAAGCGGAGATTACCAGCATTCAGAATTGGCCAATTATTAAGGATGCTTTTGCGTATGGAGTTAGACACTTCAGAAAAAGTGGTCACGCAAACCAATCTGTTGGTTTCAGACTTAGGTTTGGGTTCAAGGAGTGCTTCACGGGGACAGTACCGAGCACGTTTCATGGAGTTACGTACTAATCCCTTAGGGTAGCCCCTTTTAGATAGTTTGGTGGAAAGTATTTTAGCTTCATGAAAGTAGTCCTCTTTTAAACAACAGTTTCTGCGAATTCTCAGAAACTGCGAAAAAGGAAGGGAATCTCTCAAGGCACGTGGGTGACTGCTATTGTAACTTAACAAGGTATTCCTTTCAGTGGGTTTACGAAAGAGACCTGTGAGAAGATAGCCATCTATGTGCTTAATGGTAACGTCAAGGAAAGGAATAGAGTCCCTTTGATGAGTCAGTGTAAATTTAATGCCCCCACAATTGTTATTAAGCCAATGGAGGAACAAAGTGAGTAGATTTTCATTTGCCTGCCATATCATAAAGATATCATCAATGTATCTTTTCCACTTACAGATACATGACGAAAAAGGATTTGTAGTGGTAAGGATACAGTTCATTTCTAGTGCATCCATGTATAGAATAGCCAAATTTGGAGCAAAAATTGCGCCCATGGATGTGCCTTTAACTTGTTGGTAAAAAAGGTCTTCAAACATGAAAAAATTCCTAGTAAGACAAACTTCTAATAGTTGCAATATGAAGTTTGTAGGGACTGTGTGGGGTCGAGGTCTTTGATCAAGGACGGTTTCCATCACAAGCAATGAATCCCTTTGCGGTATATTAGTATAAAGGGATTCTACATCCAAAGTGCAAAGAATGTTAAGTTTGGGGTCATAGGGATGGTTCTCAATCAGGTTAATCATAGACATACTATCACGGATGTAACAGTCAGTCAGGGGAACAAAGTCCTTAATAAAGTGGTTAACATAATGGCCTAACGGCTCAAGAATAGAGCCACATCCAGAGACAATAGGACGTCCGGGGGGTTTCTCAAGGTTTTTATGAATCTTAGGGAGCGTATAGATTACTGGCATCCTGGGGCTTTTAGTATTAAGAAATTGGTATTCTAGTTTAGAGAGGAAACCTTGTTGTAGGCCTTCATCCGTGATCTGTCGAATGAGGGTCTGAAGTTCCTTAGTAGGGTTAGTATTTAATTTACAATAATGGTCAGTATTTGCCAATTGGTGATTAACCTCATCTTTATAGTCCTTTAGTTCTTGTAACACAATACCACCACCCTTGTCAGCAGGTTTGATTATTAAGTTGGAATTTTCACGAAGGGAAGAAATTGCTGATTTTTCTTCCCTGGTAATGTTGTAAGGGATGTAGTGGTGTGCGGCAGAAATGTTCATCAGTTCTTTCAGTACAAGTTTTTCTAATGTAATAATCTCACTTGGGGTCATATTGTAGTGTGGTGAGAAAGTGGAAGGTGGTCTCAGTGGAGTGTTTGATTGTTTGGGTGTCATTGAGTTCTGTAAAAAATAGCTATGGAGCCTAATTTTATGAAAAAACCTTAGGAGTTCCGTCTGGAGATCAAGGAAATTGGGGTATGTCGTTGGGACAAACGAAAGACCTTTACTGAGTAGTGATATCTCATGACTAGAAAGTACATGTGTAGAGAGATTAAACAAAGGAATAGTTAGACTGGGGTCAGACATGTTGTGTAGTTCAGAGTCTACCAACGGTAGAAGTTCTGGCGTGTTTGGCGCTCTCCTGGGGGGTTGTACCAACAAGGGCGTTGTCTGCCCCTTCCTCTCCTTGGTGGGTCTTGTAGGTCCTGACCTAAAAAAAGGGGATTGGGGGTTCGTGTGGTGTTGCTTGTACCCTCTCCTGCGTCTGAGTTATCAGAGGACTCTGCAGATGTATCAGAGAACCCTACTAGATTCTGGCATCTGTTAAATCGACCCCAAGGTCTTGAATTTTGGGGATTGTTGTAGGTCCGATTAGTGTAAAAATCTTTATTTAAATAAGGGTAGGCTCGTTCTGGAGCAAATGATTTAATATCCCTTTTGACCTTGTTTGATTTTTTGTTTTGTTCTATACGTTGGAATTCCTCAGTTGTTTTGTGGACCTTTTCTAACAATTTTTTGGCGTCTGGGACTGTATTGTTATCCTTGATATTTTTCTCTATATCCTCGATCAACTTGGTGAGTACCTGAAGTTCCTCAGTGGCAATATCTATGCCAAGTACTAGCCAATGTCTAGAGCAAGTTGTACCTATGTAGCTGAAATTATTTATATATTTGGGGTTGTCTGTGAAGACGCCTGGAATATTTCTAACTATTAGGCCTTGTGGGATCGTGTTAGATTTAAGATACTCGGTTAGCATACGTATCATAAGTTCCAAGCGAATGAATTTCTTTTTTTGTTTCTCTAGTTCAGCAGAGAAATCAGTCGTGTTACTGTTGGCACCTGAGATGTCATCTGTATTAGAAAAAAGCGAAGGGCCTTCTAAAATCTTTTTGATATAATCATCCGAGTACCGTGGTGCGTTGTCAGACATAGCACTGAAGTATTCAATGTGTGATAGAGGGGAGAGGGGAAGGGAAAAAGGGGGACAAGGGAAGGATCCACTTCGGAGAGGGGGTAAAATGGAACTTAGTTCTTGCTATCAAGCGATTGCGCTAAACATATTTAAATAACAACAAGAGCACCCATATAAGGTCGACCAGGGACCCTGGGAATTACGTAATTATAAACAACAAAAAATTCCCTAGGAACGAATGAATGGAGAAAGCAATCAATAAGGACCCAATCAGTGCTTATTTTTAAAGACTTGTCCAGCCGGACAGTAGTCATATATTTTACTGATATAGTAATGAAGCAAAATTATCAAAGAAATTCTCAAAGTGGGACACAAGCCTGTGTCCCGTACAAATAATAAAGAGAAGAACAGAAACAACAAAAAGGTTCAGGCAAAAAATGTTTGTTACAAATGGCAGAAATAGAGAGTGAACTTAACAAACATTACATGGGACACCCTTATGTATCATACTTAGTATTGCAAAGAACATATAGGGTGTTTACAAGTGTCGACGGCGTTTCGATCCTACCAACAAAATATTAGGATCATCATCAGGACAACATTGATTATGCCTGTACAGTTAACCTGGATAGCCTTAAAGAAGAAGGGGGAGGAAAAGAGAGAAAGCAAGATAATAGTTAGAAAGTAATGATTCAATAAACATGATTAAAAATGATTAAAAAGTCTGAGCAAACACAATACTGCACGTCACCTTATATCAAGGAGCAAAGAGTAATGAAGAAGCGAATGAGGGAGCAAAAGGAGGCAGATATACTCACATAATAGAGAATGTGCAAGAAGTCAAGAACCTAACGAGGTGTATTCGGGATCAGTGTCCAAAATAACCATGCGTTGGGAAGGTGAAGGTCATCATAAGGCCTTAATCAAGGTTCTAAAACGTAGTGACAACCCGGTAATTCGAAAAATTGTTGCAGACACTATATGTAGTAAACCAGGATGGAGGGCTGTCCGTTAAGTATAAATGCCAAGGGGAGGGAGTGCGAAGGACTAAGGTAAGAAAACCTTGTGACGAGGAAGCTGTGATAAGGAATTAACCAGGACGTGCGGCAAATAAAGGTGACTATTACGAAGGTGAGCACGGGCGGTGAAGGAAGGTGGCGAGAAACAAGTAGTGACGGATCATGAGCGGGTACTTAGAAATTAAGACGGACCGCGGGAAGCGGTACCAATGTGGAGTGCTCTGTGTGCAATAGAAAGTAAAGATTGATAGAACGACAGGGGAGAGCAGACTCACCATAGGCATAAGTAAGAAAAATTGGATAACGGGAAGCAGTTAGAGCTCTTAATAAGGGAATCGTCAGGAGGACTGTGGAGAGATGAAGGCAATTAAGGCCAAGACAAAAATTAATGGCGCCAGCAGAGTGGGGTAGAGAGAACGGGAGGGCTCACCGGAGTAGTGGAAAAATGCAGAGGTCCGTCAGTGCGGGGTATGCAATCCGAAGTAACGGCAGTGGCCGCGGCTGTATGGATAGCCTGGTTATTGGATCGTCAGGGGGGCTGGAGTTGGTCCGCGGAAATGCGCTAGGAGGAAAGGGGGGGGGGGGGAATTAGGGGCCAATGGTAGGAAATGTTGTCGTTAGAGTCGGGAGGGCGGGAAAACTCACCGGTGAGATAAGGATTTGTTACTTTCCGGCAATGCGGGGAGCGAGGTCCGGTGATACGGCTGCTGCCGTGGGTGGAAAGCCAGGACTGTGATAAAGGCAGGGAAGGACCGCTGATTGGGCGGCCCGGGCAGGGACATAAAAAGAGAGAAGGGACAAGATGGAGGTTGCCATCTTGGATAGGGCTGAAGAAAAGGAGACCGTATGGTAATAGAAAATTAATAGGGAAAAATAGAAATTTTGCAAGGAGGGAAATAGTATAGAGAGTAGATGACAGGTTGGGTGATCGCGTACACGGTGATAAAGGTGCTGATTAAAATTCCAAAGGATTAGAGAAGGTAAATTGAACATGAGGCAGTAGAAAAGCAAGACATGGAAGCAATTGGACAGACTGGAGTTAAAAGAAATACCAGTGGTTACTCATTGAATTGTACAGTAGATTTCTTAGTCAGTGGTGAGAGCAGAGTAACCGATCAGATAGTTGTGGACCAGTCCTCATGTTTGTTCAATCCCGAATTGAAGCTATCTGTCTTCAAAATTCATTTTAGTTCCTCTCTGTTCAGTGTTTTCACGATATCACCTCCTCTTGGGGGCAATTTAACAACAGAGATGACAGTCCACCGAATTTCATCTTCAGAGTGTTTCTTTTCCAGGAAATGTTCAACCAATGGTGCTGTGAGGATTTTGCATCTAATTCTACTGCGATGTTGAGAAATGCGTAGGCGGATCTTTTGCGTCGTCTGGCCAATGTAAATCTTATTACAGGGACAGAAGATCGCATATATGACATTGGTAGAATTACAATTGGTGAACATTTTTTATTCATTTCTAATGTTGCCAAAAACAAAAACTTTACACTCAATGGTCAATGCACATACTACACAATTACCACATTTGGCATGACCTTTCAATGGTGGAAGAGACCAGATATCATTTAGAGTATTGATAGTTGTCTTATTGGTAGTAGTGGGTAAGGCTGCACGAACAAGGTGATCCTTAATATTTTTATTTTTATTGAATGCGAACAACGGACGCTCCAAGCGGAGATTACCAGCATTCAGAATTGGCCAATTATTAAGGATGCTTTTGCGTATGGAGTTAGACACTGTAGAAAAAGTGGTCACGCAAACCAATCTGTTGGTTTCAGACTTAGGTTTGGGTTCAAGGAGTGCTTCACGGGGACAGTACCAAGCACGTTTAATGGAGTTACGTACTAATCTCTTAGGATAGCCCCTTTTAGATAGTTTGGTGGAAAGTATTTTAGCTTCATGAAAGTAGTCCTCTTTTAAACAACAGTTTCTGCGAATTCTCAGAAACTGCGAAAAAGGAAGGGAATCTCTCAAGGCACGTGGGAGACTGCTATTGTAACTTAACAAGGTATTCCTTTCAGTGGGTTTACGAAAGAGACCTGTGAGAAGATAGCCATCTATGTGCTTAATGGTAAGGTCAAGGAAAGGAATAGAGTCCCTTTGATGAGTCAGTGTAAATTTAAGGCCCCCACAATTGTTATTAAGCCAATGGAGGAACAAAGTGAGTAGATTTTCATTTGCCTGCCATATCATAAAGATATCATCAATGTATCTTTTCCACTTACAGATACATGACGAAAAAGGATTTGTAGTGGTAAGGATACAGTTCATTCCTAGTGCATCCATGTATAGAATAGACAAATTTGGAGCAAAAATTGCGCCCATGGATGTGCCTTTAACTTGTTGGTAAAAAAGGTCTTCAAACATGAAAAAATTCCTAGTAAGACAAACTTCTAATAGTTGCAATCTGAAGTTTGTAGGGACTGTGTGGGGTCGAGGTCTTTGATCAAGGACGGTTTCCATCACAAGCAATGAATCCCTTTGCGGTATATTAGTATAAAGGGATTCTACATCCAAAGTGCAAAGAATGTTAAGTTTGGGGTCATAGGGATGGTTCTCAATCAGGTTAATCATAGACATACTATCACGGATGTAACAGTCAGTCAGGGGAACAAAGTCCTTAATAAAGTGGTTAACATAATGGCCTAACGGCTCAAGAATAGAGCCACATCCAGAGACAATAGGACATCCGGGGGGTTTCTCAAGGTTTTTATGAATCTTAGGGAGCGTATAGATTACTGGCATCCTGGGGCTTTTAGTATTAAGAAATTGGTATTCTAGTTTAGAGAGGAAACCTTGTTGTAGGCCTTCATCCGTGATCTGTCGAATGAGGGTCTGAAGTTCCTTAGTAGGGTTAGTATTTAATTTACAATAATGGTCAGTATTTGCCAATTGGTGATTAACCTCATCTTTATAGTCCTTTAGATCTTGTAACACAATACCACCACCCTTGTCAGCAGGTTTGATTATTAAGTTGGAATTTTCACGAAGGGAAGAAATAGCTGATTTTTCTTCCCTGGTAATGTTGTAAGGGATGTAGTGGTGTGCGGCAGAAATGTTCATCAGTTCTTTCAGTACAAGTTTTTCGAATGTAATAATCTCACTTGGGATCATATTGTGGTGTGGTGAGAAAGTGGAAGGTGGTCTCAGTGGAGTGTTTGATTGTTTGGGTATCATTGAGTTCTGTAAAAAATAGCTATGGAGCCTAATTTTATGAAAAAACCTTAGGAGTTCCGTCTGGAGATCAAGGAAATTGGGGTATGTCGTTGGGACAAACGAAAGACCTTTACTGAGTAGTGATATCTCATGACTAGAAAGTACACGTGTAGCGAGATTAAACAAAGGAATAGTTAGACTGGGGTCAGGCATGTTGTGTAGTTCAGAGTCTACCAACGGTAGAATTTCTGGCGTGTTTGGCGCTCTCCTGGGGGGTTGTACCAACGAGGGCATTGTCTGCCCCTTCCTCTCCTTGGTGGGTCTTGTAGGTCCTGACCTAAAAAAAGGGGATTGGGGGTTCATGTGGTGTTGCTTGTACCCTCTCCTGCGTCTGAGTTATCAGAGGACTCTGCAGATGTATCAGAGAACCCTACTAGATTCTGGCATCTGTTAAATCGACCCCAAGGTCTTGAATTTTGGGGATTGTTGTAGGTCCGATTAGTGTAAAAATCTTTATTTAAATAAGGGTAGGCTCGTTCTGGAGCAAATGATTTAATATCCCTTTTGACCTTGTTTGATTTTTTGTTTTGTTCTATACGATGGAATTCCTCAGTTGTTTTTTGGACCTTTTCTAACAATTTTTTGGCGTCTGGGACTGTATTGTTATCCTTGATATTTTTCTCTATATCCTCGATCAACTTGGTGAGTACTTGAAGTTCCTCAGTGGCAATATCTATGCCAAGTACTAGCCAATGTCTAGAGCAAGTTGTACCTATGTAGCTGAAATTATTTATATATTTGGGGTTGTCTGTGAAGACGCCTGGAATATTTCTAACTATTCGGCCTTGTGGGAACGTGTTAGATTTAAGATACTCGGTTAGCATACGTATCATAAGTTCCAAGCTAATGAATTTCTTTTTTTGTTTCTCTAGTTCAGCAGAGAAATCAGTCGTGTTATTGTTGGCACCTGAGATGTCATCTGTATTAGAAAAAAGCGAAGGGCCTTCTAAAATCTTTTTGATATAATCATCCGAGTACCGTGGTGCGTTGTCAGACATAGCACTTAAGTATTCAATGTGTTATAGAGGGGAGAGGGGAAGGGAAAAAGGGGGACAAGGGAAGGATCCACTTCGGAGAGGGGGTAAAATGGAACTTAGCTCTTGCAATCAAGCGATTGCGCTAAACATATTTAAATAACAACAAGAGCACCCATATAAGGTCGACCAGGGACCCTGGGAATTACGTAATTATAAACAACAAAAAATTCCCTAGGAACGAATGAATGGAGAAAGCAATCAATAAGGACCCAATCAGTGCTTATTTTTAAAGACTTGTCCAGCCGGACAGTGGTCATATATTTTACTGATATAGTAATGAAGCAAAATTATCAAAGAAATTCTCAAAGTGGGACACAAGCCTGTGTCCCGTACAAATAATAAAGAGAAGAACAGAAACAACAAAAAGGTTCAGGCAAAAAATGTTTGTTACAAATGGCAGAAATAGAGAGTGAACTTAACAAACATTACATGGGACACCCTTACGTGTCATACTTAGTATTGCAAAGAACATATAGGGTGTTTACAAGTGTCGACGGCGTTTCGATCCTACCAACAAAATATTAGGATCATCATCAGGACAACATTGATTATGCCTGTACAGTTAACCTGAATAGCCTTAAAGAAGGAGGGGGAGGAAAAGAGAGAAAGCAAGATAATAGTTAGAAAGTAATGATTCAATAAACAGGATTAAAAATGATTAAAAAGTCTGAGCAAACACAATACTGCACGTCACCTTATATCAAGGAGCAAAGAGTAATGAAGAAGCGAATGAGGGAGCAAAAGGAGGCAGATATACTCACATAATAGAGAATGTGCAAGAAGTCAAAAACCTAACGAGGTGTATTCGGGATCAGTGTCCAAAATAACCATGCGTTGGGAAGAAGAAGGTCATCATAAGGCCTTAATCAAGGTTCTAAAACGTAGTGACAACCCGGTAATTCGAAAAATTGTTGCAGACACTATATGTAGTAAACCAGGATGGAGGGCTGTCCGTTAAGTATAAATGCCAAGGGGAGGGAGTGCGAAGGACTAAGGTAAGAAAACCTTGTGACGAGGAAGCTGTGATAAGGAATTAACCAGGACATGCGGCAAATAAAGGTGACTATTACGAAGGTGAGCACGGGCGGTGAAGGAAGGTGGCGAGAAACAAGTAGTGACGGATCATGAGCGGGTTCTTAGAAATTAAGACCGACCGCGGGAAGCGGTACCAATGTGGAGTGCTCTGTGTGCAATAGAAAGTAAAGATTGATAGAACGACAGGGGAGAGCAGACTCACCATAGGCATAAGTAAGAAAAATTGGGTAACGGGAAGCAGTTAGAGCTCTTAATAAGGGAATCATCAGGAGGACTGTGGAGAGATGAAGGGAATTAAGACCAAGACAAAAATTAATGGCGCCAGCAGAGCGGGGTAGAGAGAACGGGAGGGCTCACCGGAGTAGTGGAAAAATGCAGAGGTCCGTCAGTGCGGGGTATGCAATCCGAAGTAACGGCAGTGGCCGCGGCTGTATGGATAGCCTGGTTATTGGATCTTCAGGGGGGCTGGAGTTGGTCCACGGAAATGCGCTAGGAGGGAAGGGGGGGGGAAATTAGGGGCCAACAGTAGGAAAGGTTGTCGTTAGAGTCGGGAGGGTGGGAAAACTCACTGGTGAGATAAGGATTCGTTACTTTCCGGCAATGCGGGGAGCGAGGTCCGGTGATACGGCTGCTGCCGTGGGTGGAAAGCCAGGACTGTGATAAAGGCAGGGAAGGACTGTTGATTGGGCGGCCCGGGCAGGGACATAAAAAGAGAGAAGGGACAAGATGGAGGTTGCCATCTTGGATAGGGCTGAAGAAAAGGAGACCGTATGGTAATAGAAAATTAATAGGGAAAAATAGAAATTTTGCAAGGAGGGAAATAGTATAGAAAGTAGATGACAGGTTGGGTGATCGCGTACACGGTGATAAAGGTGCTGATTAAAATTCCAAAGGAATTAGAGAAGGTAAATTGAACATGAGGCAGTAGAAAAGCAAGACATGGAAGCAATTGGACAGACTGGAGTTAAAAGAAATACCAGTGGTTACTCATTGAATTGTACAGTAGATTTCTTAGTCAGTGGTGAGAGCAGAGTAACCGATCAGATAGTTGTGGACCAGTCCTCATGTTTGTTCAATCCCGAATTGAAGCTATCTGTCTTCAAAATTCATTTTAGTTCCTCTCTGTTCAGTGTTTTCACGATATCACCTCCTCTTGTGGGCAATTTAACAACAGAGATGACAGTCCACCGAATTTCATCTTCAGAGTGTTTCTTTTCCAGGAAATGTTCAATCAATGGTGCTGTGAGGATTTTGCATCTAATTCTACTGCGATGTTGAGAAATGCGTAGGCGGATCTTTTGCGTCGTCTGGCCAATGTAAATCTTATTACAGGGACAGAAGATCGCATATATGACATTGGTAGAATTACAATTGGTGAACATTTTTTATTCATTTCTGATGTTGCCAAAAAAAAAAACTTTACACTCAATGGTCAATGCACATACTACACAATTACCACATTTGGCATGACCTTTCAATGGTGGAAGAGACCAGATATCATTTAGAGTATTGATAGTTGTCTTATTGGTAGTAGTGGGTAAGGCTGCACGAACAAGGTGATCCTTAATATTTTTATTTTTATTGAATGCGAACAACGGACGCTCCAAGCGGAGGTTACCAGCATTCAGAGTTGGCCAATTATTAAGGATGCTTTTGCGTATGGAGTTAGACACTGTAGAAAAAGTGGTCACGCAAACCAATCTGTTGGTTTCAGACTTAGGTTTGGGTTCAAGGAGTGCTTCACGGGGACAGTACCAAGCACGTTTCATGGAGTTACGTACTAATCTCTTAGGGTAGCCCCTTTTAGATAGTTTGGTGGAAAGTATTTTAGCTTCATGAAAGTAGTCCTCTTTTAAACAACAGTTTCTGCGAATTCTCAGAAACTGCGAAAAAGGAAGGGAATCTCTCAAGGCACGTGGGTGACTGCTATTGTAACTTAACAAGGTATTCCTTTCAGTGGGTTTACGAAAGAGACCTGTGAGAAGATAGCCATCTATGTGCTTAATGGTAAGGTCAAGGAAAGGAATAGAGTCCCTTTGGTGAGTCAGTGTAAATTTAAGGCCCCCACAATTGTTATTAAGCCAATGGAGGAACAAAGTGAGTAGATTTTCATTTGCCTGCCATATCATAAAGATATCATCAATGTATCTTTTCCACTTACAGATACATGACGAAAAAGGATTTGTAGTGGTAAGGATACAGTTCATTTCTAGTGCATCCATGTATAGAATAGCCAAATTTGGAGCAACAATTGCGCCCATGGATGTGCCTTTAACTTGTTGGTAAAAAAGGTCTTCAAACATGAAAAAATTCCTAGTAAGACAAACTTCTAATAGTTGCAATCTGAAGTTTGTAGGGACTGTGTGGGGTCGAGGTCTTTGATCAAGGACGGTTTCAATCACAAAGAATGAATCCCTTTGCGGTATATTAATATAAAGGGATTCTACATCCAAAGTGCAAAGAATGTTAAGTTTGGGGTCATAGGGATGGTTCTCAATCAGGTTAATCATAGACATACTATCACGGATGTAACAGTCAGTCAGGGGAACAAAGTCCTTAATAAAGTGGTTAACATAATGGCCTAACGGCTCAAGAATAGAGCCACATCCAGAGACAATAGGACGTCCGGGGGGTTTCCCAAGGTTTTTATGAATCTTAGGGAGCGTATAGATTACTGGCATCCTGGGGCTTTTAGTATTAAGAAATTGGTATTCTAGTTTAGAGAGGAAACCTTGTTGTAGGCCTTCTTCCGTGATCTGTCGAATGAGGGTCCGAAGTTTCTTAGTAGGGTTAGTATTTAATTTACAATAATGGTCAGTATTTGCCAATTGGTGATTAACCTCATCTTTATAGTCCTTTAGTTCTTGTAACACAATACCACCACCCTTGTCAGCAGGTTTGATTATTAAGTTGGAATTTTCACGAAGGGAAGAAATAGCTGATTTTTCTTCCCTGGTAATGTTGTAAGGGATGTAGTGGTGTGCGGCAGAAATGTTCATCAGTTCTTTCAGTGCAAGTTTTTCGAATGTAATCATCTCACTTGGGATCATATTGTGGTGTGGTGAGAAAGTGGAAGGTGGTCTCAGTGGAGTGTTTGATTGTTTGGGTGTCATTGAGTTCTGTAAAAAATAGCTATGGAGCCTAATTTTATGAAAAAACCTTAGGAGTTCCGTCTGGAGATCAAGGAAATTGGGGTATGTCGTTGGGACAAACGAAAGACCTTTACTGAGTAGTGATATCTCATGACTAGAAAGTACATGTGTAGAGAGATTAAACAAAGGAATAGTTAGACTGGGGTCAGACATGTTGTGCAGTTTAGAGTCTACCATCGGTAGAATTTCTGGCGTGTTTGGCGCTCTCCTGGGGGGTTGTACCAACGAGGGCGTTGTCTGCCCCTTCCTCTCCTTGGTGGGTCTTATAGGTCCTGACCTAAAAAAAGGGGATTGGGGGTTTGTGTGGTGTTGCTTGTACCCTCTCCTGCGTCTGAGTTATCAGAGGACTCTGCAGATGTATCAGAGAACCCTACTAGATTCCGGCATCTGTTAAATAGACCCCAAGGTCTTGAATTTTGGGGATTGTTGTAGGTCCGATTAGAGTAAAAATCTTTATTTAAATCAGGGTAGGCTCGTTCTGGAGCAAATGATTTAATATCCCTTTTGACCTTGTTTGATTTTTTGTTTTGTTCTTTACGAAGGAATTCCTCAGTTGTTTTTTGGACCTTTTCTAACAATTTTTTGGCGTCTGGGACTGTATTGTTATCCTTGATATTTTTCTCTATATCCTCGATCAACTTGGTGAGTACCTGAAGTTCCTCAGTGGCAATATCTATGCCAAGTACTAGCCAATGTCTAGAGCAAGTTGTACCTATGTAGCTGAAATTATTTATATATTTGGGGTTGTCTGTGAAGACGCCTGGAATATTTCTAACTATTAGGCCTTGTGGGATCGTGTTAGATTTAAGATACTCGGTTAGCATACGTATCATAAGTTCCAAGCGAATGAATTTCTTTTTTTGTTTCTCTAGTTCAGCAGAGAAATCAGTCGTGTTACTGTTGGCACCTGAGATGTCATCTGTATTAGAAAAAAGCGAAGGGCCTTCTAAAATCTTTTTGATATAATCATCCGAGTACCGTGGTGCGTTGTCAGACATAGCACTGAAGTATTCAATGTGTGATAGAGGGTAGAGGGGAAGGGAAAAAGGGGGACAAGGGAAGGATCCACTTCGGAGAGGGGGTAAAATGGAACTTAGCTCTTGCAATCAAGCGATTGCGCTAAACATATTTAAATAACAACAAGAGCACCCATATAAGGTCGACCAGGGACCCTGGGAATTACGTAATTATAAACAACAAAAAAGTCCCTAGGAACGAATGAATGGAGAAAGCAATCAATAAGGACCCAATCAGTGCTTATTTTTAAAGACTTGTCCAGCCGGACAGTGGTCATAAATTTTACTGATATAGTAATGAAGCAAAATTATCAAAAACATTCTCAAAGTGGGACACAGGCCTGTGTCCCGTACAAATAATAAAGAGAAGAACAGAAACAACAAAAAGGTTCAGGCAAAAAATGTTTGTAACAAATGGCAGAAATAGAGAGTGAACTTAACAAACATTACATGGGACACCCTTATGTACCATACTTAGTATTGCAAAGAACATATAGGGTGTTTAAAAGTGTCGACGGCGTTTCGATCCTACCAACAAAATATTAGGATCATCATCAGGACAACATTGATTATGCCTGTACAGTTAACCTGAATAGCCTGAAAAGAAGAAGGGGGAGGAAAAGAGAGAAAGCAAGATAATAGTTAGAAAGTAATGATTCAATAAACATGATTAAAAAGTCTGAGCAAACACAATACTGCACGTCACCTTATATCAAGGAGCAAGGAGTAATGAAGAAGCGAATGAGGGATCAAAAGGAGGCAGATATACTCACATAATAGAGAATGTGCAAGAAGTCAAGAATCTAACGAGGTTTATTCGGGATCAGTGTCAAAAATAACCATGCGTTGGGAAGAAGAAGGTCATCATAAGGCCTTAATCAAGGTTCTAAAACGTAGTGACAACCCGGTAATTCTCTATACTATTTCCCTCCTTGCAAAATTTCTATTTTTCCCTATTAATTTTCTATTACCATACGGTCTCCTTTTCTTCAGCCCTATCCAAGTTGGCAACCTCCATCTTGTCCCTTCTCTCTTTTTATGTCCCTGCCGGGACCGCCCAATCAGCGGTCCTTCCCTGCCTTTATCACAGTCCTGGCTTTCCACCCATGGCAGCAGCCGGATCACCGGACCTCGCTCCCCGCATTGCCGGTAAGTAACGAATCCTTATCTCACCGGTGAGTTTTCCCGCCCTCCCGACTCTAACGACAACATTTCCTACCATTGGCCCCTAATTTTCCCCCCCCCCCTTCCCTCCTAGCGCATTTCCGTGGACCAACTCCAGCCCCCCTGACGATCCAATAACCAGGCTATCCTTACAGCCGCAGCCACTGCCGTTACTTCGGATTGCGTACCCCGCACTGACAGACCTCTGCATTTTTCCACTACTCCGGTGAGCCCTCCCGTTCTCTCTACCCCACTCTGCTGGCGCCATTAATTTTTGTCTTGGCCTTAATTCCCTTCTTCTCTCCACAGTCCTCCTGACGATTCCCTTATTAAGGGCTCTAACTGCTTCCCGTTACGCAATTTTTCTTACTTATGCCTATGGTGAGTCTGCTCTCCCCTGTCGTTCTATCAATCTTTACTTTCTATTGCACACAGAGCACTCCACATTGGTACCGCTTCCCGCGGTCGGTCTTAATTGCTAAGAACCCGCTCATGATCCGTCACTACTTGTTTCTCGCCAGCTTCCTTCACCGCCCGTGCTCACCTTCGTAATAGTCACCCTTATCTGCCGCACGTCCTGGTTAATTCCTTATCACAGCTTCCTCGTCACAAGGTTTTCTTACCTTAGTCCTTCGCACTCCCTCCCCTTGGCATTTATACTTAACGGACAGCCCTCCATCCTGGTTTACTACATATAGTGTCTGCAACAATTTTTCGAATTACCGGGTTGTCACTACGTTTTAGAACCTTGATTAAGGCTTTATGATGACCTTCTTCTTCCCAACGCATGGTTATTTTGGACACTGATCCCGAATACACCTCGTTAGATTCTTGACTTCTTGCACATTCTCTATTATGTGAGTATATCTGCCTCCTTTTGCTCCCTCATTCGCTTCTTCATTACTCCTTGCTCCTTGATATAAGGTGACGTGCAGTATTGTGTTTGCTCAGACTTTTTAATCATTTTGAATCATGTTTATTAAATCATTACTTTCTAACTATTATCTTTCTTTCTCTCTTTTCCTTCCCCTTCTTCTTTAAGGCTATTCAGGTTAACTGTACAGGCATAATCAATGTTGTCCTGATGATGATCTTAATAGTTTGTTGGTAGGATCAAAACGCCGTCGACACTTCTAAACACCCTATATGTTCTTTGCAATACTAAGTATGATACATAAGGGTGTCCCATGTAATGTTTGTTAAGTTCACTCTCTATTTCTGCCATTTGTAACAAACATTTTTTGCCTGAACCTTTTTGTTGTTTCTGTTCTTCTCTTTATTATTTGTACGGGACACAGGCTTGTGTCCCACTTTGAGAATTTCTTTGATAATTTTGCTTCATTACTATATCAGTAAAATTTATGACCACTGTCCGGCTGGACAAGACTTTAAAAATAAGCACTGATTGGGTCCTTATTGATTGCTTTCTCCATTCATTCGTTCCTAGGGACTTTTTTGTTGTTTATAATTACGTAATTCCCAGGGTCCCTGGTCGACATTATATGGGTGCTCTTGTTGTTATTTAAATATGTTTCGCGCAATCGCTTGATTGCAAGAGCTAAGTTCCATTTTACACCCTCTCCGAAGTGGGTCCTTCCCTTGTCCCCCTTTTTCCCTTCCCCTCTCCCCTCTATCACACATTGAATACTTCAGTGCTATGTCTGACAACGCACCACTGTACTCGGATGATTATATCAAAAAGATTTTAGAAGGCCCTTCGCTTTTTTCTAATACAGATGACATCTCAGGTGCCAACAGTAACACGACTGATTTCTCTGCTGAACTAGAGAAACAAAAAAAGAAATTCATTCGCTTGGAACTTATGATACGTATGCTAACCGAGTATCTTAAATCTAACACGATCCCACAAGGCCTAATAGTTAGAAATATTCCAGGCGTCTTCAGAGACAACCTCAAATATATAAATAATTTCAGCTACATAGGTACAACTTGCTCTAGACATTGGCTAGTACTTGGCATAGATATTGCCACTGAGGAACTTCAGGTACTCACCAAGTTGATCAAGGATATAGAGAAAAATATCAAGGATAACAATACAGTCCCAGACGCCAAAAAATTGTTAGAAAAGGACCAAAAAACAACTGAGGAATTCCATCGTATAGAACAAAACAAAAAATCAAACAAGGTCAAAAGGGATTTTAAATCATTTGCTCCAGAACGAGCCTACCCTTATTTAAATAAAGATTTTTACACTAATCGGACTTACAACAATCCCCAAAATTCAAGACCTTGGGGTCGATTTAACAGACGCCAGAATCTAGTAGGGTTCTCTGATACATCTGCAGAGTCCTCTGATAACTCAGACGCAGGAGAGGGTACAAGCAACACCACACGAACCCCCAATCCCCTTTTTTTAGGTCAGGACCTACAAGAACCACCAAGGAGAGGAAGGGGCAGACAACGCCTTCGTTGGTACAACCACCCAGGAGAGCGCCAAACACGCCAGAAATTCTACCGTTGGTAGACTTTGAACTACACAACATGTCTGGCCCCAGTCTATCTACTCCTTTGTTTAATATCTCTACACATGTACTTTCTAGTCATGAGATATCACTACTCAGTAAAGGTCTTTCGTTTGTCCCAAGGACATACCCTAATTTCCTAGATCTCCAGACGGAACTCCTAAGGTTTTTTCGTAAAATTAGGCTCCATAGCTATTTTTACAGAACCCAATGACACTCAAACAATCAAACACTCCACTGAGACCACCTTCCACTTTCACACCACACCACAATATGATCCCAAGTGAGATTATTACATTCTAAAAACTTGTACTGAAAGAACTGATGAACATTTCTGCCGCACACCACTACATCCCTTACAACATTACCAGGGAAGAAAAATCAGCTATTTCTTCCCTTCGTGAAAATTCCAACTTAATAATCAAACCTGCTGACAAGGGTGGTGGTATTGTGTTACAAGAACTAAAGGACTATAAAGATGAGGTTAATCGCCAATTGGCAAATACTGACCATTATTGTAAATTAAATACTAACCCTACTAAGGAACTTCAGACCCTCATTCGACAGATCACGGATGAAGGCCTACAACAAGGTTTCCTCTCTAAACTAGAATACCAATTTCTTAATACTAAAAGCCCCAGGATGCCAGTAATCTATACGCTCCCTAAGATTCATAAAAACCTTGAGAAACCCCCCGGACGTCCTATTGTCTCTGGATGTGGCTCTAGTCTTGAGCCGTTAGGCCATTATGTTAACCACTTTATTAAGGACTTTGTTTCCCTGACTGACTGTTACATCTGTGATAGTATGTCTATGATTAACCTGATTGAGAACCATCCCTATGACCCCAAACTTAACATTCTTTGCACTTTGGATGTAGAATCCCTTTATACTAATATACCGCAAAGGGATTCATTGCTTGTGATGGAAACCGTCCTTGATCAAAGACCTCGACCCCACACAGTCCCTACAAACTTCATATTGCAACTATTAGAAGTTTGTCTTACTAGGAATTTTTTCATGTTTGAAGACCTTTTTTATCAACAAGTTAAAGGCACATCCATGGGCGCAATTTTTGTTCCAAATTTGGCTATTCTATACATGGATGCACTAGAAATGAACTGTATCCTTACCACTACTAATCCTTTTTCATCATGTATCTTTAAGTGGAAAAGATACATTGATGATATCTGTATGATATGGCAGCCAAATGAAAATCTACTCACTTCGTTCCTCCATTGGCTTAATAACAATTGTGGGGGCCTTAAATTTACACTGATTCATCAAAGGGACTGTATTCCTTTCCTTGACCTTATCATTAAGCACATAGATGGCTATCTTCTCACAGTTCTCTTTCGTAAACCCACTGAAAGGAATACCTTGTTAAGTTACAATAGCAGTCACCCACGTGCCTTGAGAGATTCCCTTCCTTTTTCGCAGTTTCTGAGAATTCGCAGAAACTGTTGTTTAAAAGAGGACTACTTTCAGAAAGCTAAAATACTTTACACCAAACTATCTAAAAGGGGCTACCCTAAGAGATTAGTACGTAACTCCATGAAACGTGCTTGGTACTGTCCCCGTGAAGCACTCCTTGAACCCAAACCTAAGTCTGAAACCAACAGATTGGTTTGCGTGACTACTTTTTCTACAGTGTCTAACTCCATACGCAAAAGCATCCTTAATAATTGGCCAATTCTGAATGCTGGTAATCTCCGCTTGGAGCGACCGTTGTTCGCATTCAATAAAAATAAAAATATTAAGGATCACCTTGTTCGTGCAGCCTTACCCACTACTACCAATAAGACAACTATCAATACTCTAAATGATATCTGGTCTCTTCCACCATTGAAAGGTCATGCCAAATGTGGTAATTGTGTAGTATGTGCGTTGACCATTGAGTGTAAAGTTTTTGGCAACATCAGAAATGAATTAAAAATGTTCACCAATTGTAATTCTACCAATGTCATATATGCGATCTTCTGTCCCTGTAATAAGATTTACATTGGCCAGACGACGCAAAAGATTCGCCTACGCATTTCTCAACATCGCAGTAGAATTAGATGCAAAATCCTCACAGCACCATTGGTTGAACATTTCCTGGAAAAGAAACACTCTGAAGATGAAATTCGGTGGACTATCATCTCTGTTGTTAAATTGCCCCCAAGAGGAGGTGATATCGTGAAAACACTGAACGGAGAGGAACTAAAATAGATTTTGAAGACAGATAGCTTCAATTCGGGATTGAACAAACATGAGGACTGGTCCACAACTATCTGATCGGTTACTCTGCTCTGGCCACTGACTAAGAAATCTACTGTACAATTCAATGAGTAACCACTGGTATTTCTTTTAACTCCAGTCTGTCCAATTGCTTCCATGTCTTACTTTTCTACTGCCTCATGTTCAATTTACCTTCTCTAATTCCTTTGGAATTTTAATCAGCACCTTTATCACCGTGTACGCGATCACCCAACCTGTCATCTACTCTCTATACTATTTCCCTCCTTGCAAAATTTATATTTTTCCCTATTAATTTTCTATTACCATACAGTCTCCTTTTCTTCAGCCCTATCCAAGATGGCTACCTCCATCTTGTCCCTTCTCTCTTTTTATGTCCCTGCCCACACCGCATAATAAGCGGTCCTTCCCTGCCTTTATCACAGTCCTGGCTTTCCACCCACGGCAGCAGCCGTATCACTGGACCTCGCTCCCCGCATTGCCGGAAAGTAACAAATCCTTATCTCACCGGTGAGTTTTCCCACCCTCCCGACTCTAACGACAACATTTCCTACCGTTGGCCCCTAATTTCCCCCCCCCCTTCCCTCCTAGCGCATTTCCGCGGACCAACTCCAGCCCCCCTGACGATCCAATAACCAGGCTATCCTTACAGCCACGGCCACTGCCGTTACTTCGGATTGCGTACCCCGCACTGACAGACCTCTGCATTTTTCCACTACTCCGGTGAGCCCTCCCGTTCTCTCTACCCCACTCTGCTGGCGCCATTAATTTTTGTCTTGGCCTTAATTCCCTTCTTCACTCCACAGTCCTCCTGACGATTCCCTTATTAAGGGCTCTAACTGCTTCCCGTTACGCAATTTTTCTTACTTATGCCTATGGTGAGTCTGCTCTCCCCTGTCGTTCTATCAATCTTTACTTTCTATTGCACACAGAGCACTCCACATTGGTACCGCTTTCCGCGGTCGGTCTTAATTGCTAAGAACCCGCTCATGATCTGTCACTATTAGTTTCTCGCCACCTTCCTTAACCGCCCGTGCTCACCTTCGTAATAGTCACCCTTATCTGCCGTACCTCCTGGTTAATTCCTTATCACAGCTTCCTCGTCACAAGGTTTTCTTACCTTAGTCCTTCGCACTCCCTCCCCTTGGCATTTATACTTAACGGACAGCCCTCCACCTTGGTTTACTACATATAGTGTCTGCAACAATTTTTCGAATTACCGGGTTGTCACTACGTTTTAGAACCTTGATTAAGGCCTTATGATGACCTTCTTCTTCCCAACGCATGGTTATTTTGGACACTGATCCCGAATACACCTCGTTAGATTCTTGACTTCTTGCACATTCTCTATTATGTGAGTATATCTGCCTCCTTTTGCTCCCTCATTCGCTTCTTCATTACTCCTTGCTCCTTGATATAAGGTGACGTGCAGTATTGTGTTTGCTCAGACTTTTTAATCATTTTTAATCATGTTTATTGAATCAGTACTTTCTAACTATTATCTTGCTTTCTCTCTTTTCCTCCCCCTTCTTCTTTAAGGCTATTCAGGTTAACTGTACAGGCATAATCAATGTTGTCCTGATGATGATCCTAATATTTTGTTGGTAGGATCGAAACGCCGTCGACACTTGTAAACACCCTATATGTTCTCTGCAATACTAAGTATAATACATAAGGGTGTCCCATGTAATGTTTGTTAAGTTCACTCTATTTCTGCCATTTGTAACAAACATTTTTTGCCTGAACCTTTTTGTTGTTTCTGTTCTTCTCTTTATTATTTGTACGGGACACAGGCTTGTGTCCCACTTTGAGAATTTCTTTGATAATTTTGCTTCATTACTATATCTGTAAAATTTATGACCACTGTCCGGCTGGACAAGTCTTTAAAAATAAGCACTGATTGGGTCCTTATTGATTGCTTTCTCCATTCATTCGTTCCTAGGGACTTTTTTGTTGTTTATAATTACGTAATTCCCAGGGTCCCTGGTCGACCTTATATGGGTGCTCTTGTTGTTATTTAAAGACATTTTGAAGTACGCCAAATATTGTAGAGATGATATTGAAGCCAGACATAAAAAGCTGAAAGAGAAGATGATGTGAGCACAAGTGAGATTAGCAGAGCAGCAGGAATTAACATTAAATGCTGACACTGTAAATGGTTGAACCAGAGTGATCAAGGAATGAATGTTGGTAAAATGAGAGGGTGAATGAATAGAGAGGATGCGAAAAAGAAGTTTCCATGTCACGGATGCGGAAAGCTTGGCATTGGAGAAATGAGTATCCGAATATTCAGAATAATAATGGGCCAAATCAAAATTTAAACCCACAGACGCAGACTGAAGGGGTTGTGAATCAGCCACTGCAGGTAGTTAATCTACAGTATCAGGTGCCTCCAGCTCCTATGCCAAACTTTGTGAACCCTAAAAAGCACCACACGGACGCCGGATTTCCAGGAGGAAGTGATAAGAAATATTCTGTGATTTCACAGTATCTTTTGAAAAGTACATACAGTGATTCAGATGATTGATGGTGCCTGAGAGGGGAGGAAGAGGAGTGTGTACTTGGCGCATCCTTGCCGTAGATCAGTCAGGTCCATTTATTGATGGGAAAGTGGAAGGTAATGATATCACTTTTCTGTTGGATACTGGTGCTATCCGTTCTACTGTGAGAACAGCAGACATCCCCAACCTACCCCTCTCGGGAGATAGTATCGAAGTCGTTGGTGTTTCGAACCAACAAATTAAAACCCCACTTACAAGGCCAATGGAGGTGCATATTGGTAACTTCAAAGATATGCATCGATTTATCGTTTGTGATTCTAGTCCTGTGAATTTATTAGGTAGAGACCTGCTGTGCAAGATGAACTGCACAATCTATTGCACACCGGCTGGTGTTGCTTTCCAAACCCCTGATGAAGATATTGTCTATAAGATTATGTTAGCAAAGCAGGGTACTGAAGTGAATGAAATGTTTTCTCTAATGATCTCATATGAGTTACCAGAAGAGTTAAGAACTACAGTGAACCCAGAGGTGTGGGACTTTACAGGAAAAGAAGTTGGATTGACGGCAAATGTAGATCCTGTGAAAGTAACTGTGAAAGAAGGTGCAGTCAATCCAAACACTCGACAATACAAGATGAGTCCAGACGTGAAAGCAGGAGTTGCTTTAGAAATAGAACTACAGATTGAACAAGGTATTTTAAAAGAAATAGTGAGTAGCCCTTATAATTCAATTAAAAGCCTAATGGAAAATATAGAGTAGTGCAAGATTTACAGAAAATAAATACAATTGTAGTGCCTTGTTGTCCAGTAGTACCAAACCCTGCAGTGAGTTTATATCAAATACCCTGGAATGCAGGCTGGTTTACAGTAATTGATTTATGCCATGCCTTTTTCTCTATTCCTTTGCATCCAGATAGTCAATATCTCTTTGCCTTTAAATTTGTTGACTGTGTCTTAGAATGGTGCCGAGTTCCTCAAGGGTATACAGAGAGTCCCTCAATCTTTAACCAGATCTTGAAAAAGTGTCTGGAAACACTTGTCATGCCCTGAAAGTCAGTCCTGGTGCAGTATATTGATGACCTGCTGGTCACATCAAAGACATGTGAGGACTGTGTCACTGACTCAATTGCATTGTTAAACCATTTGGCAGAAGGAGGACACAAAGTATCTCCAGAAAAATTGCAGTGTTGTAAACAAGGAGTAAAATACTTAGGTCACACCTTAGAAAGAGGAGTCAGAAAAGTAACCACAGAAAGAATAAAAATAATAAAACAAATGTCACTACCTCACACTCAAAGAGAAATGAGAATGTTTCACAATGGGTGGAGGCATATCCCACAAGAGGAATGATGGTCTCACAGTCGCTAAGCTATTGTTGAGGGAGCTTATCCCACGTTTTGGTTTCCCAGTCACTTTGGAATCAGATAGAGGACCTCATTTTAACAATGAGGTAATTCGATTAATCTTTGAAGCATTCAAAATTTATCAGAAACTGCACTGTGCATACTGCCCAGAGGCTTCTGGAGTGGTTGAACAAATGAATGGCACAATCAAATCGAGACTGGCTAAAATGTGTGCATCCACATCATTGTCATGGCCTGATGCATTGCCTCTTGTGGACAGGAAAACCGGACTACTTCCCCATGAAATCATCATGGGAAGGGCAATGAGACAAGCATTTATCCCTGGAAATAAATTGATGAGTATAAATGATGATTTGGTATTGGACAATCGCAAAGGATTGGCTGACCTAGTGCGTTCTGTCTCCCACCAGGTCGGAGAAAACGCATTTGCCAGGCAGCCAACGCAAGGGCATGATTTGAATCCTGGAGACTGGGTGTTAATGCAGAAACACGCCAGGAAAACATGCCTAGCACCGAGGTGGGATGATCCTCCTTAAGTCATACTGGTTACTACCACTGCAGTAAAGTGTGCAGGATTACCCAATTGGATTCATGCTAGTCATACCAAACGGGTACCAACCCCTTCTGAGACTGAACAACTGACTGAGACAGTTGAAGTAGCTGAAGGTTGCGAAGTCGAAGAATCTAGAGAATTGGATTCTGAAATAGTAGACTTAGAACAACCGAGCACAAGTCAGGAGGGATGGATCCCAGAATTTGATACCTGAAGTAATTGTCCAAACAAGAAGCAGAACAAGATTAGACAGACAGGACGATAGTAAGGACCAGATAGATGTAGAACATGCTCAGGAAGAAGAGAATGAAGCAAATCCAGAAACTGAGCAGGAACAGTCAGGGCAAGAAGAACATACACAGGTAAATGAAACTGAAATTATTTCCAGTCCTGAGGAGGGACAGATAGGAGAAGAAAAACACGATTGGGCATCAACCAAGCGAATTACAATAAGACCTAATCAGGACCAGTTAGGAAAAGAATAACAAGTTTGGGAAGAAGAAGAACAATCTAACCACAGTCCCAAACAGGACCAGCTAGAAGAAAAATGACAAGTTCAGGTGAAGGAGATAGGTTTCCCCTAGTTGCTCCAAGCCTGCCCTGACTCCCCTGTGCATGGTAAGTCTCCTGGACCTTGCTGGTCTGAACCGTACACTGCCTTGACCTTCTGAGTGGGTTGCTGTTGCCAAGGCTTGTTGGTGCTCCTGCCGGACACTGACCCCTCAGCACTCGACATCCTTTGTGGGACAGCTGGCATCCAGCTCCTGGTCATACTCAATGTTGCCTGGTCCCTGCAGCTACAGAGTCAAGGTCACTGTTAACTATCCTGAAGTACCCAACATCTGTGGGCATTCATCTACCGAACCAATGGTCTCAAGTGACCCAGACTCTGTCCCCTCTGCTTTCAGGTAATCATCAACAAGAACCCACATTTGGATTAAATTAGACATTCTTCTCCCTTCTAGCAGCGGCTCTTCTTCAAAGTCCTCTATTGGGTTTAACAGCGGTTTTCGACATCTCTTTACACCTATGCACCCGGTTTCCCTTCTTTATGTAACGTGGGTACTTCAGTTTCCATGGGTGGGATAGCTCTCCAACCTTCTGTCTTCCACGGGTCTTCTTCGTAGTCCACTGGGAAGGGTCCTTAACCTTTAAAACTCTGACCGCGACTTTCACATAGAGTTGTACAGAGCGCACGGTCGTGTTCCCACACTGCACCAGTTCTTCACGTGGTCCCTATCTGCTCACCTTGGGTGGTTCCTTGGGGTCCCAGCGATTCTACGACCTCTCGACATCGTCCTGACTTGAGTCGTGGGTCTTATGCCACTTTCTTAGAATATGGTTTGGTCCCCCTTGGGGCCCACTGTATTAGTGCTTTTTACTGTCATTTTTTTCCTCAAGTATTGTGTGCTTTGTGTCTATCTCCGTGTAGGAGATACTGAAACGTACTAGAGTATATCATATAATAAATACATGTTTTTATGAATATCTTGTGTGGTTCTCTTTCATTTAATCTATACTATAAGACTGCAGTTTGGTAAAACAAGCTGCTTTACACTCCTTCAAGACTAAGCCTGAAGGCTGCTCTCCATAGGTACCACTTGGTTGGCTTCCTAAGGTTGTCTGAGACCTCTTAATTCACCATAACAGTTGTCTGGACTGGTGTAGGATGTCCACTTACATTAGTGGACAGCATATACCAAGCCAGCTTCTCACAATTACCATCTCCAATGTGCCAATGGAGGATTTTTCCAACTAATTTTTGCCATTCCTCTGTAAATATTTTTGCTGCATTGTTTATTTTAATGAATGCTCCCTTCAGGACATGAAGGTCTGCACTTATAATTTTTTCACATAAATATTGTTCCTTTCACTTGCTCTATGTTATATGGGACCACTTTGTTTATGGTGAGTCCTCCTGCGTTTGAAAGCTTTCAATTTTTACAATTTCCATCTTTCTCTAGACTCTTATTTTGCACAAACTCATAATTCCTTTGGGCTTTATTTGTATACATTAACCACAGCTTGTACTGTGTAGTGTATTTTCATTTTTCAACGCTGTCATACCTTTGGAGCTTCTCAGAAAGCGTCTGAAACTGTATGGACAAATAAAAAGAACTGTAAAGTGCTGCATCATAAAAAGGGGTCACCTACTAACAAGTTGTCACTCTTCTCCAAGTCTCTTCAGTGCCCAATAGTGAGTGCCCCTACTGCCTCAAAATGTCTTCTTAGGATGGGGTGGTGGGGTAGCCTTACCACAGAGACCCCGCTGTGGCACAATAAGCTTCTCCCTCAAATATCCGATTTTCAGGGCTTTCGAGGATAGGATCAGATTGGCATATTTTCCTTTTGAGATGTTCTGCATGGCCAACCCTTAAAACATTCCAGGGACTTCCATTAGAGTTCTCTATGCCAGGTTGTCAATTCTACAAATATCTCCAATGTCGTCATGCCCTAATGCTGTATATTACTGACCTCTCGGCCCTCCCCGAGTTTAATCCACTTGAGGGCACATTTCTTATGGGCGATTAAGCAGAGATCATAAAATATCAAAGATGTATCAATCTCTGGTTACAAATAGCAATACACCATAGAGGCACTTCGGACGGCATGGCTGTAAGTTCCCAAGGGAAAAGGGCGTTGGGAGAGAGCGAGAGAGGCAGAAATACCATCTTCCAGTGACGGGATATCTGGTGTACTGGACTCTGTGCTCATGACACGATATAGTACCGTCTGAGGTGCTGGAGTCTGGGTTTCAAACAGGAAGTAACCCCTGGAATTATGGACAGCATTAGACAATTCACATGAAGCACCTTAAGTGTCTGCAACAGGAGAATATCTCATTATCGTACATATGTATAACAGCATTACATACACTTAAACCTTTAGTTGTCTCTTACATCGAGATGCCTCTCTTTGGACTGCTTTCTGTTCCTAAGAATAAAATAAATTATCTCTTTTAGATGATACCTGTTATCCTGCATATAACAGCTGCTTACTGTGCACACACAAACGACAAATTATAAACATACTAAAATTGCTTTACAGATTGCTCTAGTAAATACCATACTAGAACACTTTTTGGCAGTGTGAGTCTCTAGTCTTTTTTAGGAGAAATGCGTCTTTCTCTACTGAATAATGATGCACTGCATAGAGTTTATAGTTCGTCAATATTGTCTTTAAGCATTAATATGCCTGTACTTCAAAGTCTTTCCAGAAGGTGCCACTATTACCTTGAAATGCTATTTACCTTGTCTTTTGCAGATTTCAGAAGAGCCAGAAAAAATGAAAAAGAGTTCACCTTCGTGTCATGCTCTGTTTTTAGGTCGAGGACCGTCCGGTCTGCCGAAGACAGAACTGGAAGTCGGAGATTTAATGATTCTTAGAGTGGCTATTTAGCCCGCCTCTCTTTTTGCTTCTCCTCCATTGACTGGCTTCCTAAACGGAGGCCAGCCATTGGAGGAGAGAGCCGTCCCTCCAAATAGGCTCCGTCTTTTTCAGATTCGGGGGCGTGTTCCGTGCTCTTCTTTCCACTTTTTAGCCACGCCCTTTCTCAGGCGTGTTTTTCTCTCCTCCAGCCAATGGCAAGAGGAGAGAAAAAGAAACACGCCCCCAAATCTGAAAACGCCACTGCGTTTCTCCGAGGCATTTCTGCTTCGCCTCGGAGAAAGGCAGTGGTGTCTCCTACCTACTTCCCCTTTGAAAGACTCGTTTCCTTTGTGTCAGAACGGTGCCACCCTGCCTCCATTTTGTTCATTCGTCCTCCTCTCGCATCTTTTCTGTGACATGGACTCGAGTTTTCCTCTCAATGCCAGCAGTACACAGAGTGTGGTTTAGCGCATAGTCGATGGCGGCTACTACCGCCAGGTACTGGTAACGGTTGTTTAAAGGTTGTAATCTATTACAGGGAGAGGCATTTTCTCTATACCCATTGGACAAGGATGTTACTGATCTTTGAGGTAAAATGTGTGCTGTGTTAATGTGTGTTGCACTTGTAAACGCATTGGCCCACAACCCACAGTATAAATCCACAATCTACTAAGCAGGTACAGCAAACTGAGTTGCTTTTTCCGTGGTAGCCCAGAAGCGCTTTGGAGCCTCGTCGGGGTATGAGGTGCTATACAAATGCGACACATCAGTGCCTGTTCTGTGTTTCCATCTTCTGGGTCTCGTTAGTTTTGTGTACTAGAGCTTTGTGAGAGGCGTCAGGAATACCTTCCGGATCAGCAACACCGTTAAGTTCCAGAACACCATTTGGGGTCCTTTTTGGTCTGCTGTTGCTGGTGTCAAGCGTACTGCTTATTTTCAGCTAGTTTCTTTTCATGCGGAGGCATTGCTTCAAACACTCGAACTACGAGTGCCGGAAAGCAGCGAATGAAACGTGCAGCTCAAGAACTGGCTTGCAGGTGAGAAACAGGCCACTGAGCCGAGCGCGGAATCTGGGGATTTACAGCCAAACTCCCCCCCTCCCTCCAGGGGCATCGCATCACACAGTAAAGGGCGAGCGAGAAGCTCAGGTAGAGACATTCGGAATGGACGCGAGCCTGCTCTTGTGACTCCCCGCGGGGCCCCTCCCTCTGTGAGTTGTGTTTTGGCACACCCGCAGGTCTCAGAGATCGAGGGCCTTGCTGGTGGATGTGGTTGGCCAGCCACTGCCACCCCGCCCTTCCTGCGAGCCGGTTTGGGTGTCAGCAGATAAGCTCTGGCATTTGTTTGAGGTTGACTCGGAGGTATGCCGAGTGGCAGTTGAATTCTTGTTTTAGGAACCAGTAAAAGTCTAGCGGAGCGTGATTGCTGATTGGCTTTGATGGCGGTCCGCTCGCCTCCCCGGGAACTTGCTTGCTGATTGGCTGCTGTGGAAGAAAATCCCAAAGCCACGGATTGAACACCACAGTTCAAAAGCTCTAGCTTAACATGAACATGTAGGGATTACATGTGCGGACCAGCATCGACTGCACTGACTGCAGCCGGTTCAGCTCTCCCCGTTCTGAGTCTGCCTCCCTCCTCCTCTACTCTTACCACTCTTCTCCTTTCTTTCTCTTCCTTCTCCTTTCTCGCACTCCTCTTGCTGTCCCTTTTCCTCCTTTCATTCCCTTTTCTGCCCTCCTCGCTCTTCCATCCTCTAGCCTTTCTCTCACTTGCCGCTCTATCCACTTTTCCTGCTTCCTTTTTCTTCTCTCCCCTTCATTCTGTCTTTTTCCCATGTTATGCACTCTCATCCTTACCAGCTTTTCCTTCTCTTTGTCGCCTCTCTCTTGCATTCCTTCCAACAGAGCCATCATGCCACATAACTCCTAACAGCATGATTTCATTCAGCACCATACAACATCCCTCACTACCTCACTCTCTCTTTCACCACCTCAATCTTTCTCTATCTCACAACATCACTCACTGTTTCTATCTCACTACGTCAGAAAATACCTCACTCACTAACTCACTCTTTCACTACCTCACTCTCTCTCACTACCTCACTCTCTATTTCAATACCTCACTCTCTCTCTCTATCTCACTACCTCACTCTCTCTCTGCTAATGCAATAGGTATCACATATGCAAAAAAAAAACTAATGCCAATAGAAATAACAATGCCATTTATTTAGGGATACAAAAATAATAAAAAAATAATGAGCAATACCAATAGCTCTACCTATAATATTGCCGAGACCATTGCATTGTAAATGCTTGTTTCCAGGAGCTGCAGGGAATTCCAGAAAGACATAAGAGAGCAGCAGAGGCTGGTTTGCAGGGGCCCATGGGATCAGGAAGGGAGGACAGCTGAGCTGGAGTCAGTCAGGTGAGCAGAAGCCAGGAACAAAGAAGCCAAGCAGTAACTAGAAGCACAGTGCAGCTTTAAATAGACAGAGATGTACACGTATTTTCCTGTCAGTTGAGCCATCGGTTCAGAAGGAGCAATTATATAATCAAATTAGATGGCACATGTTTACAATACTTTAAATTGTGGTACGTTAATGCGGAGTTGCACGTTTCTTACTGTGACAGTTGTTAGGCAGGCTGCATGTGTCTTGATCAGTGGTGGCTCGCATAGGGCGTGCTGCGGGGCGGTGGGCTGGGTCGGGAGAGGGGCAGCGTGGGGGGGTAATAAACTCGGTCATACGATGGATCAGAGGAATGTAATTATTGCTTTCCTCCGTTCCGTCGAATGTCTGAGTTTACTACCCTCCCACCCTGCCCCTCCCTCGACCCGCCCGCCCTCCCCGCAGCATGCGCTATGCGAGCTGCCACAGCTTAGTCATTACATAAACAACAAGCATTGGCAATTGCAAAGTCAGTACATGAGCAACAAGCATTGGCAATTGCAAACCAAATACTCAATGATACCAATGAACATAAACCCAAGTAAGCAAGGATACTCATGAATTATTGCTTGAATCAATGAATCATACATAATGCCATTTTTATTAGACAACACCATGTGGCTGAGCAGTACCCATGACAGTAGTGTAAGCTACTATGGTGGTCTAAATCTAAATAAAAAGGAAAAGCTTCTAGCTAATTATTCAAAAATACGGAATCAGCGTCACACACTTGATTCCTATGGATACAGATAAAACAATTTTCAAAGATAATGCCGTTTTGTCTGTTTTTGTTAAGTACTATAAATCTTTATATTCTACCGAATCCCCATCCCATTAATCTCAGATTGATGCATATCTCCAACAAATTAACAACCTCACAGTGGTAAAATAGATTTTTCGTCCATAGAATCTAATATATCTCTTTCAGGAATTTTTCAGGCTCTCCCATCTCTTAAAAAAGGGAAAGCTCCAGGACCCGATGGTTTCGCGGTCAAATTTTTTCTACATTTTTCCAACATTTTACTACCCAGACTATTATATCTTTTTCAGTTTTTCTCTAATTCTGGTTCTATCTGTGGCATTTTCCAGGCGGCCACCAAATGAGCATATAGGCGGGGTCTGTACAAAAGGATTTAGTGTCATGTAAAAAAGCGGACAATCACAAATCAGAGTACTGAGTGGTGTGAAAGAACAATTGAGCATTTTCCTGTTTATGATGACTATCCCACCAACTCCCTTGCCCTGCTGGTCTAACCTACTGATGAGGTAACTTGGTGGTAGGGCTTGGAGCACATCAGGGGAGGGGTCCTCATAGACCCAAGTTTCAGTGAGGAATAGCACATCCTGTGCTGACTCAACTTTAAAGCAAAAAATGTCCAGTTTATGAGCTGCCAGGGAGCGGCAAGTGACCAGAAAAATTTGCTACGCTATTGGTTTGAGATTCACGCTTTGCTGAGTCGGTACAAGCTGAGTGTACAGTACGCCGCTATTGCAGACCAATGTTGAACAATTAAGGTTGATGGAGTGGGAGCAAGAGTCAGTTAAGGTGATTTGAAGTGCACACAGTTAGCTTGAGGTATATCTAACTTTATTTTGTATGTGAAAGGCATAATCCCTGGCCCTGGTACCAGCTGGGCATGGACGGGTGCAGAAGGGCTTGCTTTTGGTGCACCAATGGTGCGCCAGCAGTGTGTCTGTGCTGCGGCCTTCATTTATGGCGGAGCGCTTGGAACGACTAGAGCACTTCCTTAAATGGCAGAGTTAAATGTGCAAACCGGAGTAGAACGTGCGTGTGATTTCATGGTGTGATTCCTCGATGCCCCCCTTCTCAAAAAGGCCCAACTAATATTTCACCCTTTAGTCATTTTTAAAACAAAATTTTAAAAGATATAGGGTCACATGCATGAAGCATACATTTTGCGACTGTAGAAAAGCGATTTTTACCGAATTGCTGTATTGGTTTCCCAAAAAGCTATGCATGTAGGAATCACAAAATAATTAGCGATTCATTAACATTACCAAATAGCAATTCGGAAATTGCGAATTGCTATTAGCTCATGTGACTTCATTAATTCCTATGGGCCTACAGGCCTATAGGAAAGAATGGTAATGCATTCGCAAATTGCGATTACCAAATTTGTATTCGCAAATTGCGAATAAAAATCCACGGGTGCCCGGGGGCCTATGGCCCCCCTGAAGCACCCCCCCAAAAAAATGTAAGTGTGAACATGTAAAGCACACACATGCCTTAAGGGCCTGTGTGCGCTACATGGCACTATGAAAAAAAAAATTGTGCATTTTTCACAGCATGCACAAATTACAATCAATTTGAAGTTGATGGTAATTAGCGTTTCCTAACTGCACAGTTCACATTTAGTGTAGGCTACATACATCGACATTGCAAATTGTGATTCCCTAAATACATTCACAATTGCAATTACCTGAATTGCAAATGTCAAGCCTTTTATGCATTGGAAATGGCCTTTTTCCATTTGCAAATGGTTTGCAAACGGAAAATGACTTGATACATGTGCCCCATAATCAGTTGTAAGGGCACTATGAACAGAAATCTAGGAGCAAATTAACACAGAGTCAATTGTGAATATTAAAAAGATTTTAAACAGTAAAAGCTTTTAAATCTATCAGTCCCTTTTAGGAGCACAATTAAAAGAACAAAGTGCAATGAACAAGAGCCAAAATAATTTACACATCCCCCCGCTGCAGCCACTAGTGGTGCGGTGTCCGTTAAGGCTGCGTACCCACGCTGCAGCCTTTATTTATGGAGAACCGCCTGGAACAACAAGAGCGCATCCGTTAATGTCAGCTCTGAATGTGCAAAGCTGCGCAGAAAGAGTGCATGCTTTCAAGGTGTGATTCCCCAATTCCCTCCTTCTCAATATGGCCCCAAATATTATTTCACCCTTTAGTCACTCTTTAATACATAATTTTAAAATATATAATTAGCTATAAAAAGATATAATCAGAGAGGTAGGATCAAGTCAACACAGAGTTAATTGTGAATATTAAAAAGATTAGTAAAATTAAGAAAACTTAGACATTTACTGAAAAAATCAAAGATCACAGGGATGTTATAGTTAGGTTCATATTTTACACACACAAACCATAGAAATTCAGCAGTTATAGTTGCCTGTGCTAACTATAGTTTACAGTCCCTGTAATGCACTGCTTATGACTGCACTGCTTATAACCTCACATATTGCATCACTAATGATATGGGACCAAGATCTAGCTTTCTACCAAATTTGGTGTAATTACGTTCAGCTGTTCGGGCTGTAGTCATGTTCAAAATCCCTATGGGAAATTACATGGGGAAAACGTGTTTTGGGACCCCCCTTTTTTCTCTGCACCCACTTGATGAATCACCTGAGGACTTTCCAAACAGCAGCTGAATCTGATTGGCAACCTCTTTTTAATAATTCCGTTAAGATTCATCGAACAATGCCCCATTTCTTTGCAAAACGAAAAATGCTCTGCCTTATGGAAACAAGGTCCTAAATATAACTCCCTACTAGTGACCGTCAGTAGGTAAAAGCTATATATATATATTATAGCATTTTTTGATTTGTCAATATCTTTGTCAATATCTTTGGTGCCGTTGTTTGATGAATCTTCGTGAAATTTTCAAAACAAATGGGTCGGCTCTCTTAGTTTCTCTGTTGAAAGTTTTGGGGTGAGTCGTGAAGCGGGGGCTGAGAAAAAAGGGGGGCCCCAAAGCGCATTTTCTCCATGTTAATTTCCATTGGAAGTTTTGGAACAGGCTACAGCCCAAACTAAATTACACCAAATTTGGCAAAAAGGTAGCTCTTGGTTCAGAAAGCGCCCTTTTTTTAAATGGTGTGAATCTGTTCAGTAGTTTCTAAGAAATTCAAAAATAAAAAAATATTGATATCTGGGCGGAGCCTAACCACACATCTTATTGTGAGATCTAATTGGCTGCCAACACTCCAAACCAGGAAGTGTTGGCAGCCATCTTGTGACCGAGTCACAAGAAAACAGTAAATTGATTGTACAGCTTGTGTGCACATCCATGTTGCACTTTTAGAGCTTCTGCGGCACTATACTGCTGGCCATTTCTTCACAGCGTCTCGCGAGTCACAGGTGCGTAGATTTATTGATAAGGGATGTACGCATAAAAGACTGAATCAGGGGCATGTCATAGTGAACTGTAGCGCCGACCTCATGTCGGGCGCTCTGTGAGATGCGAGCTCCAGTGGAGAAGCGTGAGTGCATGGGCTCCCCTTAGACATTAAAGGTGACGGTAAAGTTGTTAGTGGCACGAGGCACTGCACAGCACTGTAGATAACGATGGCATCTGCTGTAATGCGTCACTTATACAAATAAGCATCCGCAAGCATATAAAATGCTGTATGGCATGTGATGGTTCGTTGCACAACATCAAGAGCACAGGGTGGTCTGCACTAGCTGCATCAAGTGAACCTTGTATACACACTAACATGCGCACTGTAGCAGTGCACCAGAGCACGCATGACGCGCTTTAACCTGCACTGAGCACAAGCGCATGTAAAGCACTATATTCATATTAAATGGAGCGCTCGATAAAGCTGTGGTGTTTGCTTCACCCCATGTACACAACCATACATGCATAAATTTGATGAATGTGCAGTTTGAGTTAGGGGCATCTTATTTTTCCCTACTTCAGTTTTGCCACAGAAGATGAATGCAAATATTTTGCTTTGCCAAATATGGATTTTTTCGCAGGTTTGCCAGTCAGCTTGTGCTTAGAGGTGCCAGGTGGGGTTAGCGGGGAAGCGTCTCACCCTGAAGTCATGAGAGGTCTGGGGAAAATATTGTCAGTTGTGAGCGTTCGTCCGACAAAAGTGGCAGGCGAATAATTTCCATGAGGTGTCTTGGCGCTATGTAAAAAAAAAATCAACTGCAGCAGAGTACAAGGGAAAATATAACATCTAAAATTGAGAGGCTTTGAGTAAAGTGAAAAGGCTTTAATATTTTCCTCGAAGGCCAAACAGAGTTCGGACTATTTTTCCGAGTAGTCCCGCTTTACTACGTCAGAAGCGGAAGTGAAATGAGGATGCAGGAGCACAGCAGATAATTGGCTCTTCTTTGAATGGCTGGAATGGCTCTTTAAGGGGGTGGCCGGGGGCAGGTCCTGTCAGGCAGGTCACGGTCCCAGCGCTCTCCCTGACTCATCATGCCCTCCTCAGAAGGCCTTCACTTTCAGAGCAAAACTCGCCACTTCGGTGATAAACAATGCTCTGAATTATATTCCCACAAACTAATAATTCTGTCGTTTAACTCATGGTAACCTGTGGAAGGTGTTTGTATGTCTCCCACACAAATTTATGTGAAGACCTGCATTTGGAATACATAGTGGCGCCGGGGCTTTAAGTGGGCTGGGTCCTGCCGGTACTCAGAATCCGCAGTTCTTTAAAGCAGGTACTAAGACGGGTCCCTATCAGCCTCTCCATTTTTACCCTCACCCTCGGGGTGAAAAAAAATCATAACTCTGCAGCAGGACCACCCTTCACTGCCTTTGATGTAACATCAAAGAGACTCGTTTTAGTTCTTTCAGTCTCATCTCAGAACTGAGGCATTTTAAATGTTATATACAATGAAGCCATAGTTATTGCTTATTTATATTATGCAACTGACAACTATTGACAAAGCCAATAGTCCTGACTTGTTGTTGATTTACTATAACTTGTTGTATCATATATCTAGATGCAATGATAGAAACAGCAAAATACCAGACGAGCGACACACTATGTTAAGCACAGATTTTTAGCTTACCTGTTTTTTAAGCCTCGCCCTTAATTACATTGACAACGCCCCTTTGAGAGACCCTCCGAGTTTTTTCATCCCACTCAAAGCGCTGGGTGTCACTATATTTTTTATTCACAGATTCTTCAGAGCCAGGTCATAGCTAGTTCATTGATCCTCTCACCTGGGTCCCCCAAACTTACCCCACCTCAGTAATTGCTCTCTTTCTACTGAACTGAGCTCAGCACATACCTAGAGTGCAAGCACCACCTCTGTGAATGATCTCTGGTGTGGGGATGAGTTTATAAACTCTTTTTTTAGGTCGAGCCAAACAGACTGTGCAAGCTTCTTGGGAGGGGGAAACAAATGCTTATCCAGTTAGGCGGAATGTGTTGGTTCTTTCCCACCTGTTTCTCCATTGCTACCAATGCGCACTGTCTTTTGTTTTTTAAAATATTTATTTCGATTTTAGTATTTTTGGGGGGAAGACCAGGCAGCGATTCCTGCCAGCCCCTCTGCCCTAAAAAAGCACTTTCACACATGTCATTTTGTAGGTACGCATGTATAATGGCACATGTACGTACACCTCATCACGAACGCACAGGCCTACAAAATGATGCAGCTACAGCGGTCACTTAGTTGTGTCGTATTTGTTTTCTTTACTTTTGGCCACATGGCACACAATCTCCAACAGGCATTGGCAAAGCCAATAAGTCGCATTGGCAAGACCTCTTGGCTTTGCCAATGTTCGTTATTATGTCAGTACCCTGTGTTTGAGTCTCGACCAATAAGGAGTAATACACAGCTACTAGCACCAACAAATGTTTAGGAATTAAAGCCATAAAATGCCTATATTTTAGTATGTTCGAGCGTGGGGAGAGAGTGGGACGCGACTCGCCAGAAGTAAATCCTGGGGTGGAGCATGGTGCCAGTGGTAAACTAGCATATGTCTCTCCATGGATCTGCTTGTAGGGTTTATGCATAAACCCTACAAGTTATGAACAAAATAATGTGCTGCAAGTTAAACTCTCACAAAGGAGGCCTTATTAAAATAAGCCAGGGTCCTTCGCTCTGTAAACTGGTTGTAAAATGGAATCTGAGACTCAGTAAACAGTAATGCCACCATTTAGTGTGTGATAAGGTAATAACATTGAATTTGACCTTTGCCCTGTTGTAATACATACGTGGATGAACCCCTGCAATGCTCCAATCTCTTGGGAATTGTACAAAAAGCTGGCTGCAAATCACCCTTAAGTGGGAATATAATTCACGTGTGGTGAATGGGGGTCATGAGACTTTCAGCTACATCCCCCTCTTCATTCATACGTGTTCAGGAACTGATTTAAATTCTCCTAAGCAGGCCATAGGACAAGCTTTGCTTTGGTGGGGTGTAGAACTGACAGGGTACCCATATTTATCTACTTGGGGGTCCTTCATGATGAGACCTGCTTGTAGGCCCCCCAAAGGAAGTTAAAGAGGAATGTTTGTGCAAGATAAGCAGCTGCCACTTTAGAATTTGCCAAAAGGTTGGGGGCAAAACTGGTGCAGATACTCATTATAGCCTTCAAGCCAGCCGTAGCAGGCTCTATGGCCATTGAAAGCTCACTCCAGTGTTAAAAGCCTGAGCTGAAGGTGAGGGCCTTTAAGAAGGAAGCGGGCCTTTAATGTCCGGTAGAGCCCACTACTGAGGAGTCTAAGGCTATTAGAACATTCCGCCACTAGAGGGCAGAATGTTCTAATTTGTAAAAGAAAGGCATCACGGAGCCCGAGGGGATTGAAATCCCTTGGGCTCTGTGAGGCCTTTGTACACTGCAACAGCTGTGAACAAGCACTGGAATGCTGGAGCTCCGGGCTTCTACCGGCCATTAGAAGCCCGGGGCACTCCATTGTCTTCAACTTTCTAATAAAGTATATCAGGCCAAATGCACCTCGAAATCTGGGATTATCTAGATATAGGGACCTTCAGGTTGTTAAAAATACATTTTTGAGAAAGTTGTTGGCTGTTTCACAGACAGTACCTGTATAAACAGTGCACGAAGAGCTGGGGTTGGTGTATATAAGTGACCAATTAGCACTTGCTCCTTTACTTTGATTGATCAGGGTTTGGTGTACTACATGCTAGCCCTTAATCATGGAATTATTGAGGATTGCCTGGCACTAAATAGGGCATTACACATGCAATGGATTAAATACATCAAGGATATCAAATGTAAATTGTGACATCCTGGCTTATTTGAGAACCCGTATAGCATCACCATGAAGGAGGGAACTACTTCCTTCGTACCATGGGCTTAGAAAGTACGGCGGAGGGACTTATTAAACCTACAGTGCGATCTTATATCATGTTAAAAACCTGCCCCCTGGTGGAGCCTTATGCAATCATAGTAACATGTTCTCAACATCGATATTTGTTGACCAGCTTCAGATTAAACCTTCTGCACTGGTCCTTAGCATTGCACATGGTAGACACAAAGTAGATGAGGGAGGCCCATGTTCTTGTGATTACTGTTCTCCACAGGATACCTTTTAATTTTTTTATGTGATCAATATTGATCCCTTTGGCATCGTTACATAATGCCTTTACTTAAGGATCACGTATTTACGCAAGTTAGACTAGCGTTGGTTTACTTACAAATGCCAATGAGTCCTTTAATCTGTTTTAGTAATGCAAGTTTTTTGACTGTGGCTCTTATGGTCAGAAAAAAGTTGCTGTTTGATCTGATGTTTTGAAGCAATATGTACTTGTCATGAAGTCAATTTTGTTTTTATTTTATTTAAAGTTTTTTGTTTGGTTTTTAATCTTTATAAGATAATATACTTTTTATGATGTGTAATTGTTATGTGTGCCTTTTTGATTTTCATTAATCGAATAAAGCTTTATTGACACCCAGGCCATGCCAAAGACCTCTTCCATCTTCCCCTGGAGTGGTACACACACGTGCTACTGGACCACCCTCCATCACTCACATTCCTTGAAGGGCAGTCCACCAGTGCTTAATTTGTAAAAAATAAGTGCTAGGGCCCTCGCTAGGATTCCCCTGCAGCTTGCACCAAACATTGCCCCTGCCAGCGCTGACAATTACTAATCATCACACTGTTACAAGTGTGACAACTCAACATACTCTAGGCCCCCAAAGCTATAAGAAAGGCTTAGACATAATTTTCAACAGCGCCACCATGTGGCAGACTGGTACAAGCCCCACTGTTGAAAATTAAATGCTGGTGCTGAGCACCGGAACCCACCGGCTCAAATTAAGCACTGCAGCCCACCCAACTCCAAAGTTTGCTGGTGATATAGGTGTTTGAACAAAATTTTGAGGCCAAAATATCTTGTGGACAAAATATTGTGTATCAAGAAGGTAAGTTTCTATGGGAAAGCAAAGTTTTACTATACCTAACTCCACATATATATATATATATAAATATATTTACTGAAAAAAACGTAGGTTTCAGGGGCGTTATAGTTAGCTGGACATTTCCCTCGTACAAAACCCTAGAAATTCCCCTGTTATAGTTAGTTCAGCTAACTATAACTCGCGCCCCCCCAATGCACTGCTGATGACGTCACATATTACATCACTCATGACATGGTCAGAGACATCACTGATGACATCTGAAATGACATCACTGATGACATCACTGATGACGTCATCCATGTGATAAATTAGTGCATCTTCTCACACCCTTTGATATACTCAATCAAAATTTCAGACATCCATTCTCAAAACCATAGATACTCCAATACCAATAACTACATACCCACTCATTGACTCTTAGATCTACACACACATCCACTCACTCACCTGTACAGTCCCTCATACTTACAGTCACTCAGTACAGGACTATCATATGCATTTATACACCTACATAGACAATCACACACCACCAATCATCCATAGAGATACTCTCACACCTAGTCAGTCATGCAAATAATTAATCACACTCCCATTTACTCACCTATGCAGTTATACACACACAAGTTCACTTAAAATTAGTACCACACTCTTACGCTCTAATACAGTCATTGATACAAGCACACACTCATCCATACAGCCACTCTCACAATCACACGTTCTCACATATACCCACTTATATACTCTTACACACATATATACTGCCTTTCACATATGTAGTTAGTCACACATGTACCACTGAGATCCCTAACACACCCATACATACACTCACCCAACCATACATAACATCACAGATGCACTCTTAAAACCATGCACCCATAGAATCACCCACTCACACATGTATGCACAGAGTCACACACACCCCACCCACACAAACACTCAGGCACCCATAGAGATACTCAGACAACCAATCAATAACCCATAGAGACACTCATAAAGCTATTCACAAAACCATGCAGCCGCTTATACATCAACAGACAGACAGATACAGACATTCACACAGTGTAGTCACTAGTCTGCAGTAAGATACGTTTAATGAATCACTTATAGATTCAGTCACGCACCTACTAAATCATCCATTCACACACTTATACACCGACTCATTCTTCCATAGGTTTTTCCCTATATATATATTAAACATATTTAAAATTTACAGAAACACACACTCACTGGATGACGTCATCAGTGATGTCATCAGTGATGTCATTTCAGATGTCATCAGTGATGTCATCAGTGATGTCACTGACCATGTCATGAGTGATGTAATATGTGACGCCATCAGCAGTGTTTTGCGGGGGCGCGAGTTATAGTTAGCTGAACTAACTATAACGGGGGAATTTCTAGGGTTTTGTCCAGCTAACTATAACGCCCCTGAAACCTATGGTTTTTTCAGTGAATTTCTAAGGTTTTTTAAATGCCAATTCCTAACTATAATGCCCCTGAAACCTTTGGTTTTTTCAGTGAATTTCAAAGGTTTTTTAAATGCCAATTCCTAACTATATCGTGCATGAAACTTATGGTTTTTTCAGTGAATTTCAAAGGTTTTTTAAATGCTAATTCCTATCTATAACTCATCTCTAAAGATATCATGTTTAATGATTTTAATTGGATTTCTATATTTTTCAATTTCAGTGTGTCAATTTCATTAATTATGTTTTTTTTTAAATTCTTTTTTAACACTATTTTTTAACCTATTTATTCATTTAAATCTTTTCAAAATGAAAAAATATTATTTGCTTTTATTGGGTTTTTCAAATATATTTATATATATTTTTTTAAATATTTTTTTAACTATATGTTCAAAACTTTATTTTAAAAAAATGTTTTCCATGTTTTTTGGATCCGCGCAGCCTATGCGCACCGTTCTCGATCCCTATGCGAAAGCATCCGCGCACGGTATGCGTTGGGTACGTGTTTGATGCGCGATTCCAAGCCTATACGAGACACGTACGATGTACATAACGCGACATTTACGCGCTTCTGTGATGCGTCATGTGCGTCTATGACGCGGTAGGTGCGCGGATCCCGTGAAATATTTAACATTTAAAAAAACATATATATGTATTTCATGTGAATATTAATTGAAGACAAACTCTAAACTAGTCTTAAAAGTAATATATTTTTACATCTAATCCTATATTTCTTTTTAATTCAATTTCGCGGATGCGCACTGGGTGCGTGCTGCCTATGCGCAGGGTGCGCGGATCCCATGTGACCTGCAAAAAGGAGATTTGATTGGTTCATTACACTTCCTGTTCTAACTATTGAAAGACCCCACCCAATTCAATCATTCTTCTTTGACCTTCTTTGGAGGAGCATCACTTACACTTAGCTCTAATTTTTTTCTACTAAAAATGGCTTCAGGGCAGCAGGCATCACCTGCATCTCCTCATACATCTGAGGATGAATTTTTTGAGGAGACACCAGGCACACCACGTTTTTCTTCAGTGGTGTGGAAATGTTTTACTTTTCCCGAGGGGCAAACGAAGACCAATGCCACCTTGGTCACGTGCAAGATTTGCAAAAGAGTGCTGTCTCGAGGGGATCCTAACGAGAAATACTTGTGCGGGACGGCTAGTATGATGAAGCACCTAAAGACCCTTCATCCTAACAATCTTGCACGTGAAGAATGCCGACGGATGAGAGACACTCCTGCTCCTGTGCCTTCCACCTCATCGCAGCCGAGCACTTCAAGAGTGCATCCGTCAGCCCAAAACTTGGATATCCGTACCCAATTTTAATTTTTAAAAGTGCTCTGCACTAAGTGCAATGCGACTTTGTGCTACGGTGAGCAGTCGATCGATCTGATCTGCCGCCGGCAAGAAAGTCACAATTGCTAGTTTATTTAATTTATTTTTTTTGCTCCCTGAAGTTCATTGTTTGGTTCCTCCTGTTTTTTTTTTTGTTTTTTTCCCCAGAAAAACCAAAAGAATCACAAAATTGTTGGAAAAACCAAAAGAAAAAATATAAAAGAAGAAAGAAGAAAAAAAAAGTGCTTCTAAGAACTAACTTTCCTGGTTTAAAAAAAGAGCTACATTTCTTTGTTAGTGTGTGAAAGTTTAAATGAATGTATGTGTAGTACGTAATTGACTGAATGAATGCATTAGTAGCGTATGGTGAATGTATAAGTGCAGAACTATGAGGAAGTGCTGCAGCATCACACAGTAACCTCTTTAACTGCAGTGTGCTGTAGTACTTCCGAAGCACAGGGATGCAACATATGTACATAAATATGTTGCAAATATATGCTTCTCTCTGCACGGCTGCTTAAACTGCAGCCATGTGGTGACACAGGCACCCTTGCACCATAGTGCAAGGATATCTGTGTCATGTGCTGTTTGTTTTTCTGTAGGAAGACACATCTTCCTGCACAAAAACAATGAGAACATGCATTTTTCTCCTTCAATGTATGCTGAACATTTTAGCATGCATTGAAGATGTAACCATGTGGAGAAATGAAAATAATTCTCCTTGTTGTGCTTTCCTATACCAATTTTAGAATGGTGCAGCATTCACACACATATTGAGATTCATGATTTCTGATAAATCTAGAGATGTGTCTTGTTCTATGAGTATTCAGTGCAATCATGCACAACAACACTTATAGAACACCCTTTCAACGCAAAGTGGTGTGTATGATGACGTTGTATTTACATGGAATAGAAAAAGTGCACAGAGTGCCTTTTCCTCTCTTTGTAAATATGAAAGACTGTCTTGGGCAATAACTATGTTACAAAAAGTGACATATTTCTGTTTTTAAAATTGCTTGCGAATGATAGAAGGTAAGCACAGAGTTTTGTCTGCAAAGATGTTCAAAGAAGAATGATTGAAATGATTGTGGTCCTTCAATAGGTACAATGGGAAATATTATGAACCCCTCAAATCTCTTTTTTTGCAGGTCACATGATATCTGATTATGGTCAGATTTTAAAACTACATAGGTATAAACAAAGTGTTTTTAGAAACGTGTTTCAACTTTGTAGCTTCTTGCAGACCTCCTCAGTCTGCATATTGAGACTTAGTTAAACTTACCTTCACAGTAATAGGAATAAAAAATGGTATACATTTTTTCCAGATTTTCATTGCAATCTAAATTGATATAAATTGCTTATTTTAAAATTTGGATCTGTGAAAGAAAAGAAAAAAAAATTATAACATATAATAATACAGTTTTTACAACACAGCATAATTTCCACAAAGTAATTTGTTTGCCTTTTTTGCTGTTCTCAGAATATATTGAATTTCACTAGAAATAGTGATTTCAATTGTACTCATCACTTAACACCGGGCAAAAAATAAACAATCAGAAAGATTGTTAAAAAAAAAAAAACATGCTATTCTCAGTAAAATACCAGAAAATAGAAATCACACATATATGAAATGCTTACGGCTTACAAAATTTTATAACTTTAACTTATAAAAACTGTAAATGTTGCCGCTTTAAAATATTCACCGAATCAATGACCACCAAAAAGTCCATAATTCAAAAATATACCTTTCCTTGAGGCCAAATGGTATTTTTGCACTCCTTCTTTATGTAAATTGTCCAATGGTAGTCCTATTAAATTATAATAATAAATTCCTCAGAGAATGAATTATCTTCCTAAAACTTTGACTTTAAAAATATTAGGTAGGAATGTTGTAATTCCCTAGGCAAACGTTGTTTAAAAACCAACTGAGAATCATTACAAAGAGTCCAGCCTTTGTCACATTTTAGATAGGCAGTGTAATGTCCAGATGTGGTGGAAGGACCATCATGGAAAATTATAGCAATTGCTACAAAAGTCCTTCCTGATATTGATAGTTGTGCTGCTACAAATTGCTTTATTAAAGTATCCAATTTTCTTCCATCAGCTGTACAACGTTGCATCATTAAAATTATGTATTTTACATATTTTGTTAAGAATAATGTGGATAACAATTCTGATTTACATTGGCTACACTCCATGTTTTGAATTGCACCTTTAACTAATTTATTGAAAGACACTGATTTACAGTCTGGTAATGTTAAATAGAGAAATCTCTCAGTGTCTACATTGGTGCTACATGTATACATGCAATTTTCACAATAATGTTCCCGTTTGTAAGAAAGGCCAAAAATATTTTCTATTTCTACACCTTCATTTTCAAAAATGGTAAGCATATACATTAAAAATTCCTGAGCATCTTGTTGGATATTTTGTGTAAATCGTGTAGAACCAGAACACACATCCAAAAGACTATGAACATCTGAAACAGATTGTATTTTACTTCTATCTGTTGTCAATTTTTCATGAACAGAATGCAACAGAGAACAAAATCGTTTTTGCCGATTCTCCATAATTTCCTCTTGCAAACCTTCAAGATAAAAAACAACATTCACCACTACATTAGCATAGCAGTTGACACCAGAACTATTTTCAAACTGGTAACCAACAATCTATCAATCAATCAATCAAAGGCATTTATAACGCGCACTACTCACCCGGAGGGTCTCAAGGCGCTTGGGGAAGGGGGTCCGCTACTGCTCAAACAGCCAGGTCTTGAGCTTCTTCCTGAAGGAGAGGTGGTCTTGGGTCAGGCGTAGGTCGGGAGGGAGGGAGTTCCAGGTCTTGGCGGCCAGGTGGGAGAAGGACCTTCCTCCTGTTGTCGCTCTTCGGATGCGGGGGACGGCGGCGATGGCGTGACTGGTCGATCGGAGATGGCGTTTGGGAGTGTAGAAGTTGAGGCGGCTGTTGAGGTAACTCGGACCTTGGTTATGTAGGGCTTTGTGTGCGTGGGTGAGGAGCCGGAAGGTAATTCTCTTGTTGACCGGGAGCCAGTGCAGGTCTCTCAGGTGTCTGGAGATGTGGCTGTGTCTGGGGATGTCGAGGATGAGTCTCGCTGAGGCGTTCTGGATCCGCTGGAGTCTCTTCTGGAGCTTGGCGGTGGTTCCGGCGTAGAGGGTGTTGCCGTAGTCCAGACGGCTGGTGACGAGGGCCTGGGTGACCGTCTTCCTGGTCTCTGTGGGGATCCACCGGAAGATCTTACGTAGCATGCGCAGGATGTTGAAACAAGACGAGGAGACGGCGTTGACTTGTCTGGTCATGGAGAGGGAGGAGTCCAGGATGAAGCCCAGGTTGCGTGCGTGGTCTGTAGGTTTGGGTGCGGTGCCCAGGGCAGGGGGCCACCAGGAGTCGTCCCAGGCGGAGGGCAAGGAGCCCAGGATGAGGACTTCCGTCTTGTCTGAGTTCAGTTTCAAGCGGCTGGTCGTCATCCATTCGGCTACGTCTTTCATCCCTTGGTTGGTGTAGGTTGGCTCTGGCGGTGGCGGGGTCGTTGGTGAGGGAGAGGATCAGCTGTGTGTCGTCGGCGTAGGAGATGATGTTGAGGTTGTGTTGGCATGCGATGGCCGCAAGGGGGCTCATGTAGACATTGAAGAGGGTGGGGCTGAGTGAGGAGCCTTGGGGAACGCCGCAGATGACTTCTGTTGCTGCAGATCTGAACGGGGGTAGGCGAACTCTCTGTGTCCTTCCAACGAGGAAGGAGATGATCCAATCCAGTGCCTTCTCCTGGATTCCGACGTTGTTGAGGCACTGCACTAGGGTGCGGTGGCAGACCGTGTCGAATGCCGCGGAGAGGTCTAGGAGGATGAGGGCCGCTGTTTCTCCGTTGTCCAGCAGGGCTCGGATGTCATCGGTGGCAGCGATGAGGGCGGTTTCGGTGCTGTGGTTGGCCCGGAAGCCAGACTGTGAGGGGTCGAGGGATGCGTTTGTCTCGAGGAAGGCGGCCAGCTGCTTGTTGACTGTCTTCTCGATGACTTTGGCTGGAAACGGGAGGAGCGAGATGGGGCGGTAGTTCTTGAGTTCGGTGGGGTCGGCTGTTGGTTTCTTTAGTAGAGCGCTGAGATCGGCGTGCTTCCAGCTCTCCGGGAAGGTGGCGGTGTCGAAGGAGGTGTTGATGATGTCCCGCAGGTGGGGTGCGATAACAGCATCGGCCTTGTTGAAGACGTGGTGAGGGCAGGGGTCGGCTGGGGATCCGGAGTGGATGGAGTTCATCGTGCGGATGGTGTCTTCAGTGTTGATCGGTGTCCAGGCGCTGAGGGTGGTGGTGGGGGGCGTTGGTGCGGTCGTGGGGGGTGTTGTTTGTGTGCTGAAGCTGTTGTGTATGTCAGCGATCTTGTTGTGGAAGTACGAGGCGAGGGAGTTGCAGAGGTCTTGCGATGGGGTGATGTCGTTGTTACCAGCGTTGGGGTTGGAGAGCTCTTTCACGATGTTGAAGAGTTCCTTGCTGTTGTGTGCGTTGTTGTCCAGGCGGTCCTTGAATGCTGTTTTCTTGGTGGCGTGGATCAGTTGATGGTGCTTTCGGGTGGCGAGCTTGAGGGTAGTCATGTTGTCCGGTGTTGGGTCTCTTCTCCAGGCTTTCTCGAGGGCTCGGCAGTTCTTCTTGGAGCATTTGAGTTTGTCGGTGAACCAAGGGGCCTTCTTGCTGCCGGGTCTGCTGGGCGGGGTCCTCAGAGGGGCGAGTTCATCCGCGCAGTTGCTGATCCACTTCGTGAGGTTGTCGGCGGCCTGGCTGGGGTTCGCTGAGCTGGCGGGAGGGTGCTGGCTCAGGGATGCGGCGAGTTGGTCGGCTGTGATCTTGTTCCAGCTTCTTCGTGCAACCTGTGGCTGGTGGTGGTGGATTGCGGTCCTTCTGAAGCTGAAGTGGATGCAGCTGTGGTCCGTCCAGTGGAGTCCGGTGGCGTGGCTGAAGACGATGTCCTCGAGTGTGTGTCCGGCGAGGTGGGTGGGGGTGGTCACCAGCTGCTTGAGTCCGAGGTTGGCGAGGTTGTCAAGCAGGGTGGTGGTGTTGCGTTTGTTGTCGTTCTCCAGGTGGAAGTTGAGGTCCCCGAGGAGGATGTAGTCAGCGGAGGGGAGGGCGTGCGGGCTGATGAAGTCGGCGATGTCTTCGCTAATGGTGTGCGGGGTCCCGGGGGTCGGTAGATCAGGGTGCCTCTGAGGGTGGTCTTGGGGTCGGTGTGGATCTGGAAGTGCAGGTGTTCGGCGGTTGTCAGGGTGTCGTCGGTGTTGGTCGTGATGCGGATGGTGTTCCTGTGGATGATGGCGATGCCTCCTCCGGTCTGGTTGCCGCGGTCCCTCCGGGTGATCTTGTAGCCCTCTGGGATGGCGATGGCGATGTCGGGCGCTGAGGAGGCGTTCATCCATGTTTCCGTGAGGAAGGCGACGTCAGGAGCTGTGGTGTCGAGGAGGTTCCAGAGTTGGACAGCGTGTCTGTGGACGGAGCGGGTGTTGAACAGGATGCACTTCAGGTGGTTGCTGCTGGTGTTCGGCTTGGTGAGTGTTGGTGCAGTGCAGGTCCGGATGCAGGTGAACTTGCAGGAGTGGCAGCTGAAGGGTCCGTGGTTGCGTCTCGGGGTGGCTCGGTAGCATCCTGGGATTCGGCCGGTGTTGAGTGCGTTGAGGGTGGCGGCGTCGTAAGTCCGGCGGGTGGGCTGGGGTCTGCGGGGGCCAGGGGTCCTGGCGCGGGGCGCGGTCCAGGCGCGGACCGGCGTAGACGGGCTTTTCTTTGGCGCACCTTCGGCGCTCAATCGGTGCTCCCGCTGCGCGCGTCCACTGCGCGGTCGCTCAGGGGGCGTCATAAGAAGGGAGCCGGGAGGGAGGGTCCGCTGGGAGGCGGGGAGCGCGGGGGCCAATCGGCAGGCGGGGGGGAGGGGTCGCGGCAGGGAACGGCGGGAAAACCTATGTGGGCTTGGTGGGCGGCCCTGCGGCGGCTGGGGTGCTGGGGATCCGAGGTCGGACGGCCCTGCGGTGGCTGGGGCGCCGGGGATCCGAGGTCGGGCAGGCAGCAGGTAAGGAGGCAGGCAGAGCAGGTGGGCAGCGTGGGGGCGACCAGGCCATGGAGGGCGCAGTGGTCGCTCCTGATCCGAGGTCTGGGTCCCCTTAAGAAGGGAGCCGGAAGGGAGGGTCCGCTGGGAGGCGGGGAGCGCGGGGGCCAATCGGCAGGCGGGGGGGCGGGGTCGCGGCAGGGAACGGCGGAAAAACCTATGCGGGCTTGGTGGGCGGCCCTGCGGCGGCTGGGGCACCGGGGATCCGAGGTCAGGCGGCCCTGCGGTGGCTGGGGCACCGGGGATCCGAGGTCGGGCAGGCAGCAGGTAAGGAGGCAGGCAGAGCAGGCGGGCAGCGTGGGGGCGACCAGGCCGTGGAGGGCGCAGTGGTCGCTCCTGATCCAAGGTCTGGGTCCCCTTAAGAAGGGAGCCGGAAGGGAGGGTCCGCTGGGAGGCGGGGAGCGCGGGGGCCAATCGGCAGGCGGGGGGGCGGGGTCGCGGCAGGGAAAGGCGGAAAAACCTATGCGGGCTTGGTGGGCGGCCCTGCGGCGGCTGGGGCACCGGGGATCCGAGGTCAGGCGGCCCTGCGGCGGCTGGGGTGCCGGGGTTCCGAGGTCGGGCAGGCAGCAGGTAAGGAGGCGGGCAGCGTGGGGGCGACCAGGCCGTGGAGGGCGCAGTGGTCGCTCCTGATCCGAGGTCTGGGTCCCCTTAAGAAGGGAGCCGGGAGGGAGGGTCCGCTGGGAGGAGGGGAGCGCGGGGGCCAATCGGCAGGCAGGGGGGTGGGGTCACTGCAGGGAACGGCGGGAAAACCTATGCGGGCTTGGTGGGCGGCCCTGCGGCGGCTGGGGCGCCAGGGATCCGAGGTCGGGCGGCCCTGCGGCGGCTGGGGCGCCGGGGATCCGAGTTCGGGCAGGCAGCAGGTAAGGAGGCAGGCAGAGCAGGCGGGCAGCGTGGGGGCGACCAGGCCGTGGAGGGCGCAGTGGTCGCTATCCAACAGTGTCCAATTTCTTTTTACCTGCAATCACAACATTATCTTGTTCTTTTCTTTTCTTGACACCTTCAGAACAGATATTCTCTAACCTTCTTTTTCGACCAACCACACGCTTTTCAAATACAGGATATTGACCTAAACTTGGAGCATACACCCTTCTTAACCTATTATACTCTTTTACACAGTTTGCATCTGCAGTAACCTTTGTCTCATCAAAATCAATCAAAAACAAACAGATAATGTTCTGACTCGCGACAAAGCAACATATGCCATACCCTCTTTAAATACGGTAGATCCAATGTTCACCAATGCACTGTCTACACTTAATCCTTGAGATTTATGAATAGTCACTGCATATGCCAGAGAAAATGGAAATTGTTTCCTACGGACGTATAAATCTTTAACAAGCAAAAAATGAACTGAACAACGACCGATTTCTTTAACTTCATCAATCTGATCAAATTTAATTTTTAAAAATTCAATTCCTTCTTTTTTCTGATAATTCACAAAATCCACAACTTTGCCCATTGCACCATTAACTAAACCTTTCTCTACATCCAAATTATGCCTTAAAATTACCCGACAGTTTACACACGCATATAGTGTCTTTTCTAAACCAGCAGTTTTAGATATTTTTTTTCTAAACAATCCAGTTTTGAGCTCAACTTTCCCGTCAAAATAATAGTGATTCCTTCATGCAGTATTTTATCGATGGCTTCCATTTTTACAATTTCTCATTTTCCAGTTTCAATAGTTCTTCGTTGAATATTGAACACTCACGCAGTGTTGGCATTAAGCAAATCACTGACTTATTTTTAGCAATTTCCACGTACACTTTTGCAGGAACTGCATTTTCATTTGGGAAGACATTCTAAAGTAATCGACTCTCCAAAGCTTCTTTCCCTTGTTTTGAAGAAGTCCAATTCTTATATCTTGAAGAATACTTCCATATTCAGCATCATTTGCCTGTCGCATATTTGTTGTCAGTTCTTTGTATTCAAAATTCTCCAAATGTTCAAATTACCAACACTGCCAAGAGACTTTCTGGTATCTTCATGGGCAAGTGTTTTAAATACCGGTTGTCCTTTTACCGGAGTCAGTTGCAGTAGATCTCCAAAAACTCTGATGTGTTTTCCTCCAAATTACACGTCATACTCTGTTTTAAGAATTTTCTGCATTCTTAAATGCACAAAGGCAAGCATCAAGTTTGAAACCATGCTCACCTCATCACTAATGAGTAGTTTCATTTTCTTCAGGACTCTTGTAACTTCACAACAAGCTTCCCCAGATAGCTTGTGGTATTCCAATTTGTTCTCATGCTCTACTGGTAGCATTAGTAAACGATGTAAAGTAATTCCTTTAATGTTATGTGCTGCCAACCCAGTTGGAGCAGTGACAACACAAGACATATGCGACTCAGTTGTTTTTTGCAGATAACTTGTAATTACTTTAATTAAGAAACTTTTTCCTGTTCCAGCTTGACCACTCACATACATTCGGATAGGTTGAAATGATGTACATGAGCACCCTTTCTTTTCATGAAGTAATCCATGGTCAATCTGCTCTTTCGCTTGCTGATATATTTGTTTCTGTTCAACATTTAGTTGCTCTTCCAAGTTTCCTAACTGTATTGCATCTTCTTGTGCTTGATACATTGCTGTTTCCACCTCATTCATTGCAAACGCTGCTTCATTTTCAACAATTGGTTGTCCTAGTGGATCTTGACTCAATGCAGCAGAACTTTGACTGTCTTGAGAACTGTCTCTAGCAATCTCAGCTGCAATTATAGCTTCTTGATCAATTTCATCATTCAACATTTTGACATAATTTGCGAACGCACTGAATTGTATGCTATCTTTACAAGCATTAAATGAATCTTCATAGCTGGGAAAATCTCCAAGTAATTCCAGTTCAGAACGCCATGGTTTGAACATTTGCAAAAGGGCTAAATAGTAAAATTCCCTTTTGTCAGCAGTGTCGCAACTCAGTTTTCTGTGATTAATTAAATTTCCTTTCCTTTGTTTCACCAGATATCCTTCGGAACCAATCACTCCATATTTTCCATCGTTTATGTTCTCTGTAGTATTCCGTTTAAAAGTGTAGTTTTGCAGCACTTCATAGAGACACATGTTCTCAAGATGATGACTTCTATTTGGATAGTATGTGTCCAACATATTGGTTTTCAAAATATCTGTTCTTTCAGGGTCATTTTCTGCTAAATATTCAATTTCTTGAACAGATCTCAGTACCCGATTTTGCATTCCTGCAAGACCAAGACTCACCCAAATGATTCTTCTACTTTTGGAATATAGACTTGCAGATGATAACCGATCTGAACATTCATATGCTCCAATGTCACGATGCGATAACATTTTCAAACTGAAATTGTATAATTTCTTACTTAGAGTCTTCTCGTGAGAAATCTCCTCCCACATTTCTTTCAATTCAGTCTTTTCTGATTTAGTAATGTAAGACGTTACATATCGAGCAACAGCAATGGAATTGTCCGCAACATACTGAATATCCATGTTAGCGTTCCACATGGATAAAATAACTGGATTGTAGTCATTTATGTATTTTGATTCTTTGATTCTTTTTAAGTTGTAGGTGTTTTTCGGAGACTTTCTTGTGATGGTATGTCGTAAAGCTGACATAAAACTGTTCACTCTTCCTTTGAATAATACAGGACGTGGAAATCCAAAACGACATTTGGTAAAGAACTTATCCTTTGACTTGTACTTTCGTCGACAGTATTTTCCACACCTGTGGCTTTGAAATCGTAAGACTTGTTTAAGTTTTTGTCTTCTCTGCCATTGGGAAGAGCACATGTAGCATAATCTTCAATGAAAGACAAAACAGTTTCATCTGAATCTGTTCCAAATTTGGGGGCGTCCTTGACCCATAACAACATATGTATGTGAGGAGCACCTCTTGCTTGATACTCCTTTCTCCAAAAGAAATCCACAACTTCTCCAAGAGGAGGATTCTTTTTATTGCAGATGAAAGACATCATAGCTTCAAATCTATGATTGAAATATCTGCATGATGAGCACAATTCTCCAGGTGTCTTGTATTCAATATTTTTTATATTGGAATTTGCCTCTCGAAGAAATTCAAGTAAATCATCCCAAGCGTACTCAACACAGCTTAGGGTAAGAAACCATGTAGGAGTTCCCAAGTTCCGTGGCATACATTTCAGTTCTCCATGTCGACGGTACCAATATTCATTAGTCCCACGCTGACATGCCATCAGATTAATCAACTGAGATTCTAAATGATCATCTCTCTGATGCACTTTATCCATAAAATCCTTTGCAGTTACATTTTGAAGATGCATTCCATTTTTTAAAATGTGATTTACTGCATATTAAAGTCCAGACAAGTCACTTTCAAACAGAAGATGAAACATATAAGGGATACATTGACGAAATCTTGGATCTTCTGCATATAATCTTGTTGTCCGATATTCAGATGCAGGAATCTGCTGAGGACGTTCATCATATCGTCCACCTTCTCCTGTTGGAAACAACTGCGGGAAACAACGAGCTTCCAAGATCTCTTCCCATACACTCATGGGACTTCCTGTTGCTTTTTTCATTTGAAACAACTCAATTGTATTCCCCATCAGCTCTTTGGAATGAAGTGGATGTACACTGTAATGTTCATAGATCTCTTCACATCTGGACATGTCCACTTTTTCAATTTGTCCACTTAATGTTTCACTATCTTCTGCTAAATCTATTTCTTCTTCTCCAACAAACACATTTCTATAGTACTCATTATTTTTTAACAGATACAATGACGCCTTTTGCACTTTTCTAACATCCACTAACTCTTGCCAGATTTTCTTATTCTTAGTAGGAACACCATTAACTAGAATGACTAGTGGCTCATTTTCTGCATGGTCTACACCAATAGTTTCAATATTTTCCTTAAATCTAATGGTAAATACACAACTCTTCCTTTCAATCCTCTTTGCAACTCTGATGAAGGTAATTTACCTGTTTTGGGCTCCATACGAACAATAGCCTGAAACGGGTGAACACATTGAATGAGAATAGACTCATACGTATTTAAATCTATCCGCTCTGGAGGAATAGCAACCAACTCTAGATTATAATGAACAGCTCTAGCAGGCATTTTATTCTCATCTAATTTGCTATAACAATATTTGCAAATACGCTGCTCACATCCCAAATCAAAACAATCCACTACCAACAAATAAGTTGCAAATTCCATCCACTTATCATTATCTTCTATTTCACTTTTTAAATACAGATTGACACCCCTAGTCTGATTTTTATAGTGACTTCGCCGACAACAAATACAAGAAACATTTGGGTGCCAATTACGATCATGGAAAAAAATTCCCCGTACGACTCGTATCCGGTCTTTTTACCGTACAAATCGTACAAGTGCCGTACAAACTGCCAACTACGATTCGCATGGGAAAAAGTCCATACGAATCGCATTGGGAATAATTCCCCACAAGTCCTCGGGTCGGAAAATGTGTCCGACACGTCCCCGGACGATTTACCGTACAAATGTGAAAAGTGAAGGCCGACCGCGCAAGTACGATCCATCCCGTGCGTCCGATGTTACAACCGGATGGAAAAAACACCGTCCGCACCGAACTCCTATAGCAACCATGGAGACATGTGCCCGCATACGCGCCCAACACCCCCCCAGCCCCCGTATGTACGCGACCAACCCCCCCAGGCCTCGTATGTACGAGTCGAACCCCCACCCGTGTATGAACACCCCCATACGTACGAGTCGAACCCCCACCCATGTATGTACACCCGTGTACGTACGAGTCGAACCCCCACCCGTGTATGAACACCCCCTGTACGTACGAGTCAAACCCCCACCTGTGTATGAACACCCGTGTACGTACGAGTCGAACCCCCACCCGTGCATGAACACCCGTGTACGTACGAGTTGAACCCCCACCTGTGTATGTACACCCCCATACGTACGAGTCGAACCCCACCCGTGTATGAACACCCGTGTACGTACGAGTCGAACCACCACCCGTGCATGAACACCCGTGTACGTACGAGTCGAACCCCCACCCGTGTATGTACACCCGTGTACGTATGAGTCGAACCCCCACCCGTGTATGAACACCCGTGTACGTACGAGTCGAACCCCCACCCATGCATGAACACCCGTGTACGTACGAGTCGAACCCCCACCCGTGTATGTACACCCGTGTACGTACGAGTCGAACCCCCACCCGTGTATGAACACCCCCGTATGTACAAGTCAAACCCCCACCCGTGTATGAACACCCATGTACGTACGAGTCGAACCCCCACCCGTGTATGTACACCCGTGTACGTACGAGTCGAACCCCCACCCGTGTATGAACACCCCCGTACGTACGAGTCGAACCCCCACCCGTGTATGTACACCCGTGTACGTACGAGTCGAACCCCCAGCCGTGTATGAACACCCGTGTACGTACGAGTCGAACCCCCACCCGTGCATGAACACCCGTGTTCGTACGAGTCGAACCCCCACCCGTGTATGTACACCCGTGTACGTACGAGTCGAACCCCCACCCGTGTATGAACACCCCCCGTACGTACGAGTCGAACGCCCACCCGTGTATGAACACCCGTGTACGTACGAGTCGAACCCCCACCCGTGCATGAACACCCATGTACGTACGAGTCGAACCCCCACCCGTGTATGTACACCCGTGTACGTACGAGTCGAACCCCCACCCGTGTATGAACACCCCCGTACGTACGAGTCGAATCCCCACCTGTGTATGAACACTCATGTACGTACGAGTCGAACCCCCACCCGTGTATGTACACCCGTGTACGTACGAGTCGAACCCCCACCCGTGTATGAACACCCCCGTACGTACGAGTCAAACCCCCACCCATGTATGTACACCCGTGTACGTACGAGTCGAACCCCCATCCGTGCCTTAACACCCGTGTTCGTACGAGTCGAACCCCCACCCGTGTATGAACACCCCCGTACGTACGAGTCGAACCCCCACCCGTGTATGTACACCCGTGTACGTACGAGTCGATTCCCACCCATGTATGAACACCCCCGTACATACGAGTCGAACCCCCACCCGTGTATGTACACCCGTGTACATACGACCCGTACCCCCACCCGCGTACGTATGGAGCGCACCCCCACCCCAACCGTGTATGTACGGCCCATACCCTCACCCGCATATGTATGGAGCGTACCCCCACCCCAACCGTGTATGTACGGACCGTACCCACACCCGCTTATGAATGGAGCATACCCCCACCCCAACAGTGTATGTACGGACCGTACCCTCACCCGCGTATGTATGGAGCGTACCCCCACCCCAACAGTGTATGTACGGACCGTACCCTCACCCGCGTATGTATGGAGCGTACCCTCACCCCAACAGTCTAAGTACGGAGCGCACCCCAGGCCCCAACACCAGCACCTTCACCCAACATCGCGCATGTACGAGTCGTACCAAGCCAGAGACAAGGACAACAAAATGGCCAATGTACACACTGTACAGATGCTAAAAACACACGTACACAACCAGGACAAAGCAAAACAACACAAGAAGACTCCATTCGAATCGCACAAAGCCACAAAACATGTCCAACAAGCACAAATACAACACATTCACTGACCTGCAACTGCCAAACTCCCAAACAGAGGCCCAAAGCACAACCACTCCTTATAACACACCCACCCAAAGTTCAAACACAGCCACACCCACCAATGGACCAATAAAAATGCCCAACACACACAAACCATGATCCTTTGCAACAGAACCACTGCTGCCAGACCACACAGAGAAACAACTGCACCATACTACAACCTCCACTGCACCTTATACCTGCACACCTTCACACACCCACCTTCACAAACACCCCCCATCACATTCACACACACACCTGCACAACCACACCCACACACCCACAACCATCCACACCCACACCCCCCACAACCATCCACACCCACACCCCTCACCATGCCCACTAACAAAAATCCAAAGTTCACTAGCCAAGAGTTGGAGGTCCTTGTCGACGAAATCCTCAGAGTCGAGCCACACCTCTTTGGAACATTGGTCAGACAGACCAGCATTTCTGAAAAAACAGCCATGTGGCAGATGATTGTCGATGCTGTGAATGCTGTTGCGTCCACCAGAAGGACCAGGCATGAATGCCAAGTCAGGTGGTACGATCTGCGGAGGAGGGTCCGAGCCAAAATGACCGAGGAACACACCGAGGCCAACACCACTGGAGGGGGTCCGGCCCGCAGACGCGTACAATACCATCCCTTGGAGGAGAAGGTGATGGCCATACTGCCGGTGGTGGCAGTGGACGGAGTAGAAGGACTCCGAGAGCCTGGTGAGTACACAAACAACTCACCTCACATGGGGGGAACGTCATCCACAACCAAACTCACAATCATGCATGCAACCACCCCAAAGCTATCGCATGACTCAACCACACTCCATAAACACGCCCATGCCACTAGCGCCACCATGCCCCATGCACCCAACTGGACAATGCCAAGTCACAGGCCACAGAAAACACCAACACAAGACACGGTAACCCGGATGGCGGGAGTGTGGGCCTCAAAAATCACATAGTGCAACTCAGAAGCAGACAACAATGCCCTCTGCCCATATGGCCTAGGTCACAGCCAGACAAACAGTGTGTCCCCACACAGGAAAGACTTGCCTGCAAATGGCGGACGCCTTGCATGAAGACATGGGGTGAAGGCACTTTTTGCACATGACAGCAGCCAATGAACAGCCAGCACTGTGAAAGAGTGGCAGCACACACCACCTCAGCAGCAGCGCAGACACAGACACTACACCCAATGGGTGCCTGGAGATCAGAAACAAACTCACATGAACAAGCCAAGGGCCATTCAAAGATCTGCAAAAAGTGTGTGCCTAGGAAGCTGGGCTGAGTTGACAGAGGGTGACACACAGAGGGAGGGAGAGGGGGAGAGAGAGGGAGGGAGACACAGGGAGACGGACAGAGGGAGGAGGCTGACACAGGGAGGGAGGGAGAGGGGGACAGAGAGGGAGTGAGAAAGGGATACACAGGGAGACCAATTCAGCCTTGGGGGGTGTGGGAATGTCTGCTCATCAGCAGGTGGACTGCGTGCATGTAGACAAGGGTGGCCAGTGCCTGAATCCCCCTCTCTCTCCATGGCAAAACACTGGGCCATGTGTCAACCTGTGCACGAGCACAACGCCAGCTACCTGCATTATATAAGTGTGTGGAACAACTCCATGTGCCCACGTACAGTGCAACACGGAAGGCGCCAATGCATGGCTCGCCACACCTGCTCACTCCACTGCTGACTGCAGTCACAATTGACGCAGCAAGTAAGACTGTGTCACACATAGGTAAAGTCTCAAAAGCTGTGGCCAAGGGACATACCCATGCACAAGTGCACTGTGAGTGGAATGCAAGACATATCCAAATACCCAGAGGAAATGTGCCAACTTTGAAACTAATGAAACATGGATGTTGCATGGAACAAAAATAACATTGTCTCTCTCACACACAGGTCAACATCGTGGATCACCCCACAACACTGGGGGGGAAGACTCACAGGACCCGGCTCTGTGGGATGATGATCCCACCGGCAGCAACGACTCTCACCACTCTGTGGACGACCCTGACCAACCTGGCCCCTCTGGTGTCCAACCACCTGCAGCACCTGCGTCAGGTACAACTGGGCCAACCACCACCCCCACTCCTGCCACATCCCAGGAGACACCCAGGATCCCTGCCCCACCACCACAACGCAGCCAGGCTGACCAGGAGGGACACGGTGTACCGGGCACCCAGGAGGAGGCAGGCGACAACGCAAATGCCACCCCTCAGGGGTCCCGGAGACCCGATGTGCCCACAAGGGCAGGCCAGGTGCAAGTGGGCAGGGGTGGTGGGAGTGGAGGACGGCGGAGTCGCGAGCCTGACCAGTTGGCTGCGGAACCGGTATATTCCCATGTAAGAAACATCCTGGACACATACCGGCAGGACACCACGGGCATGAGCCAGGTTGTGTCCACCCTCAACGAGATGAAGGGGACCCTCGAGGAGATCAAGACCCAGCAGGCCCAGCAACATGCGGAGCAACATGCCTGTCAACTACGACACCAAGGGCGGATGGAGGACAGACAGGCTGAGCTCGTGACGGTGTTCACGGGAATTCACCGTTCACTCCGTCGGATAGCCGACAACATGGGCAACCTTCCCTGTGCCACCAGGCGAAGAACATCACCACCCACAGGGAGGGATCAGGAGGAGGAGGAGACATCTGACGGAGCATCCCAAACATCGTCACGGCCTGCTTCTGAGGGTTCCCGCAGGAGGGCGGGTCGTCCACGGAAAAGACCGTGAGGGTCGGCGCAACAGCACCATCTCCCAGGACACCTGGCCTGGCACCTGGCCCACTGGACCAACAGCAGCACATCAGCAAAAGATATTCTCTGCCACATGGACTTGCTGGTCACTGTCTGACCAATGTTGACAAAGACTGTGGCATGGACTCTGATGATTTCCAATGGCAAGGACACCAACTCCCCCAGTGAACTTTGGATTCCACACACCCGGAGAGCCCCTCTTGTCATACCCCCCCCAACACGTACCCCAACACAAATAAAAAGTTACACGATAAAGAGATGATGCCTACATTTTGCATTATTACCTTACATGTGTCTTGTAAAGTCTAACCATGCCTGAGTTCTCATATGACTTCAACCATCCATACCCTGGGGCCTGAGTCTGGCACAGGACACACATGGGTCACAATGTATTAGGCAAGACAGACATGGAGCACCATACACACCCGTGATGGGCCCAACCAGCTGAGGGGGTGGCCGCACAACCGTGCCGACAGACATATTGAGTACAGCAACAGTCGTGCGCAGAGGTCAGGAATCATGTGGAGTGTCCTGGGGGGCACCCAGGTATGTGTAGACAGGTGGCAGAACCATGTCCTGCAAGCTTGAGTCAGGTGGATGCAGAGAATGGTGGCCTGGCCAACGTTGGATGCATGGGGATGGCACATGTCACAATACCCACACAGTCATGGACATCATGCACAATACAGAGTCTAATCCCACACAAACAGCTTGCATCTTGCTACTCTACACATAGACACATAGCCACTATCACTGAAAACCATGCCAGACATGCCGTATGCACCGTGGCAACACACCAGCATTGACTGAGAAGAGGCACCTTGGAGGCATAGGGACACCTTTATTAGTCATGTATTCCGGAATGCAGAGGCAACTCGGAGTACACATACACAGGTCATGTGGAGTAACATGTGGGTCCAACACTGGCACCCCCCTTCTGCAGCACAAATGCGTGATAGCCATGGAACTGGCACACAAGTGTCGGGTAACAGCTAAACACCCCCTGCTGCTCACGGAGAGGCTGCCATACACCATTGATCCTCAGATGTGGAAGTCCCACACCATGTCAAGCCAATGCAAACTGTATGTGTCCGAGGGCAGTGTTACACACATTGATGCCATCATCACAATCCACTATCCCATCACAGATGACTGTCAACAAGTCTGACCATCTATTCAGGTGTATCCAGCTACATGTAATGTGTCCCATGGTGATGCGACATGTCTGCAGTGGAACCAAACATCGACAGGGGCAGTGTGCACACATCGTAAACAACTGCCACACCCAATACACCCCTGATGCATCCCTTACCCTAAGGAGACTTCCAAACTTGTCCGTGCGTGTAACACTGAGTCAGCACACGATGACGTGTCCATGAGGAATAGCAGTGCCACAACAATGCAACCAGCAGACGGCATGCGCAAGTACCTGGGGATGAGATACACACAAGAAGTCAGCCACAAAAAGCACAGCCACTTGCATGTGCATGTACTCGACACATGTAAGGATGACAACATGCTAGGTCACAATTATGACTGGGGAAATACACTCATCACTGGCACCATCACTCGAGTGACACATCCACACACACCTCTGACTCACGTGGCATACATGCAGATGGACACACACATGGCAACACATTCCACACGGGGACCAATGCGTGCACACTCAGACACTGGTACTCACCACTAAGCAAAGAAGTCACGTATGAGCCGACTCCGGATGTCCTCTTGCGGAACCACATCCTCCACATCACTAGCCCCATTGCCAAGCCCTTCGTCCTCCATGGGTGGATGGTCCTGATCATCTTGATCCAGGATGAGTGGCACAGCTTTCTCAACTGCCATGTTGTGCAGCATGCAGCAGACCATGAAGATTTTGCAGACCTTCGCCGGGGCATATGGGAGTGCACCGCCGGTCTTGTGTAGGCACCTGAATCGGCTCTTCAGGAGGCCAAATGTCCTCTCTATCACTCGCCTTGTCCGGCCATGGGCGGTGTTGTAGCGGAGCTGGGCCGGCGTGCTGGGGTTGCGGAGAGGTGTGATCAGCCATGGCATGTTGGGATAGCCAGCGTCCCCTACATGGAAACCACATGGACATAAGTAGGACAGGAGAAGCGGTCGTGCTGGAAGTCTACGCAAAATACAGGACAGACAGAGTGTACCCACCAACAACACATGCTCGTTCGTTGCGCAGCTGCGTCATCATTTCAGGCACCCTGCTACGCCTCATGATGTAGGCATCGTGTGCTGATCCTGGAAAACGAGCACAGACATGTGAAATCACCATGTTGGACAGACACACCACAAGGGCATTGATGGAGTGGTAGTGCTTGCGATTCCTGTACGCTACCTCCTGTGCCTGTGGTGGTACCAAAGCCACATGTGTCCCATCTATGGACCCAATGACATGGGGCATCCCTCCCAGGGCATAGAATCCACGCTTGACCCCAGTCAACTGTTCAGGAGTTGGGAAATGGATGAACTCATCCAGGTGAAGCAACATGGCCTCTAAAAAATCATGCAGCACACGGCTGAACATGCTCTGGGACATGCCACCAACATGAGCTATGGTATATTGAAAGGTACCCGTGGCAAGAAAATGTAGGGCTGCCATGACCTTCAGCTTGGGTGTCAGTGCCGTAGGATACCTGTGCAGCGGTTGCAGGTGTGGTGCCAGCCTTGCCATCAACTCCTCAATCAATGGTTGGGGGAAGCGGTAGCAGCGTATACAGTCATTCTCCCGCATGTCAGCCAAGTCCGGAATTGGTCGGGGAAGAGGTGGCGCTCTGCAGTAATTTGGAAGTGACAAGGAAGAGTGAGTGCACTACAACAACAATTTATATGTACTGAGCACATGTTAATCTGTCAATACACATATGCTACATAGGGAGTCAGGTATGTGCTACATGCCCTGGACACGTATGGCTGCCAGGTGACACTCCTACCAAGACCCAGCTACACACGGAGATTGTGAACCTTCACATCCCATGGCATGGGACTAGCTGTGTCCCAGTGTAAGTGAACAGCCAGACGCAACACAGGAGTGACATACATCAACATATCAGCAGAAGTAGGATGTTGATTGCAGAGACAGGTAGCGGAACACTAGAGCCACAGGTCACATGACATTACACTAGGACAGCCCACACACCTTGCCATGAAGGTGTACATGTCATGACTGACCACACATACATTGAGAGGATGCAGACAGGTTCTTGTTACGCTACTCCGTGTCCCATGCATACATACACACCTTACATCCGATACCACATGTGGCCTGGTGTGCGTAACAGTGTGCCATGGCCATCTACACACAGACACATGTTAGTTGCAGCAACAGCAGATGCTTTTGAGGGAACACCAACATCAAGCTAATGTGAACACACCACACATACATGACATAGACACATCGTGCACCGTGGGTAGTCACATGTCTGCTGTGGTAACCCCTGTAGCGGGCATCAGGGGACACTTGCGTGTGTTGTTGACTGTGCCATGCCAGTGACGCTCATCTCAAGTGTGCTGTACGACATGCACACATGTCAAAGGAGTTAAGGGCATGTCTGGCACATATTGCACCGTCACACATAACATCTGTACACATCTCATCATACATCTATTGCCTTCACAACTCAGGAGTAATGTGCCACATCACAGCCTTTCACACCTGTGCCCCACACATGTAGTACTGCCCAGACAATGCCTTGATGTCCATCCATGGACAAGTATGTCAGCTCTATTCCTTCCTGTGTGCTGCCTGTCACCACTGTTATGTGTAAAAGGCACCGTACATTCGCTCTGAAGGCGTGTGTACGTTCCCTATCACTATGGGAGTGCTGCCGTAGGTCTACCCATAGTGATAGTGAGCGTACACGCGTGTGTACGGTCTGTATCACTATGGGTACGCATACGGGAGCACACCCATAGTGATAGTGAGCGTACACGCGTGTGTACGGTCCGTATCACTATGGGTACGCATACGCGAGCACACTCATAGTGATAGTGAGCGTACAGGCGTGTGTACGGTCCGTATCACTATGGGTACGCATACGCGAGCACACCCATAGTGATAGTGAGCGTACAGGCGTGTGTACGGTCCGTATCACTATGGATTTGCTCGCGTATGCGTACCCATAGTGATACGGACCGTACACACGCCTGTACGGGCCGTTGCTATGCATTTGGGGTGCCCTAGGGCCCCGGAACGCACCGTACCTGTGTGTGAATCTCCAAATTACATAGGGGACACATGAGGGACAAGTATAAAGGCCTACATGCATGCTGGTTGTCATGGAGACCAAGTTTAAAGTTTGATTTTTTTCCAGCAGGTGCCCAGCAAAAGTCGGTTTGAATGAATCTACTTTGTTGCAAAGTGGTTGTGGAGTTTACATCATGCTCAAGAAAAAAAAAGAGCTAAGCCACTGACTGTGCTAGGTTTAAAGGGATTGGAGGAAACATAGGATGCAAATGTGAGTGACCAATCACTCTGTACTCCTGTGCATGAAACAGGCCAGCAAGGCAGATATAAGGCAGCCAGGTCCCATGAGAGAGCACTTGCCTGCACATCTTTTGTTTCTACAACACTGCTGCTGCTCGTGATTCCCTGGCACCATGTCAAGGTCTGTGGAGAGGGCCCAGCCTTTCACCCTGGAGGAGAATCTGGCATTGCTGGATGTGATCCTCCCACAGTACCCCCTGCTGTATGGGCGACCAGGGTTTCAGGTGAGTGCAGAGTATCACTAGCACAGACTGTGTCCCTTTTTTGTGACTGGGACTTCTGGCATTGTATCCAGGTGTGACACACATGCATTGTACTGTAGAGTGGGTCCCGGGGGGGGAATGCCTGATGTCTCCCAGCCAGAGCATGCAGTGGTGCATGTCTGCCGTCCTCACTTGCATTGTGTGTACTGTGTCAATCACTGCATGGTGCATGCCACATTCTGCCTGTCTTATCCTCCTGGGAATGTTGCCTCTACAGTCCTCATGTGATTATGTGGTCAGCCCAGTGTGACAGGTGACTGTACCCACAGATGTGTGTTAGTTCAGTGTACCTGTGCTGAGAGTGTCCACATGATGTGTTTGTACCCTGGACATCGGTGTGTGTGTAAGTCCCCTGTCATGTGGGTGGGTGCATATGTGGAGTGTAGCACCCAAGCTGCATGAGGGATGGATGTACCCTGCCCATCCGATGCGAGCAGGGAGCAGTGCTGTGTGTCTGACGTGCAGAGCCAGCCCCACACCTGTGAGCCCCCCCATCTAGTGGCACATGTACAGAGTGAGGTTTGTAGCTGCATTTGGCAATGGCAGGTGAATGTACTGTGCCTGTGTGTGTCTGTGTACTCTGCTGAGGTAGCATCAGTGGCCTGTGGCATGTGACTGCTTTGAGGTGCTGCACATAATCCTGGTGTACCTTCTGATGCACAGTGTGAGTCTGGATCATTTATTGTGTCGTACCCCTCATGCCACCTGTGTACTTTCAATGGCACCTGGTGCATTTGCCCTTACACAGAGAAAAATGTCCCTATGACAAAGGTGCAATGCTTTGGCTGCATACTATGCCTTGTTGAAACCAGCAAAATTGATCTAATGTGTGTCTCTGTGACATGTGGCAGGTGTATTGATGGAGTCTCACTTTTTCAACCCCACAGGTAGGCGCCGATGCCAAGGAGCAGATCTGGAGGGACGCCGTCAGTGCCGTGAGGAGGACGGATGGTCGCAAGCGGCGCCTGGCCCAGGTGAGAAAACACTGGCAGGATATCCGGTGCTGGACGCGGAGGATCGCACGGGTCCTGATGGGGGACTCACCTATGGGCCCTAAGAACCATGGGCGTCGCCGTCTGAGCCACATCCACAAGCGTGTGCTGGCGGTGGTCTTTCCAGACATGGACAGGCGCTTACGGGAGAAGCAGCATCAGGAAGGGGGTAGGTACATGTGTGTTTGTTGTGTGTCACCAGCATTTGCAAGTGCGCAGTTGCATGGATACACTGCCAGTGTTTAAATTTGCGGTGCAGGTCCTGTCACCCACAGTATAGCGGTGCTGTCCTTCCGCCCTTCCCCTCCTTGCCATGTGTTCCCTGGTCTGTGTGTACTCACTCTTTCACAAGGTCATCTGGGCTGGCAGTTAATCCATGTGACCAATGCTTGCAGCATCATGTGTGGGGGTGGTGTGTAACAGGTTTTGGCACCTTGCCTGTGCCCTGTCCAGTACAGTACTTGTGGGGTCCATGTCAATTGGCACTGATGCTGAGTCCAGACATAGGAGTATGTCTCTGAAGTGTAATGCCTTACAGCAAGCATGTCCTATGTTGTTGCCTGTGACATGATGTGCATGAGTGTGCGATACGCAGAGTGCAGGGATGGTGGCCTATGTTGCAGTCATTACCATTCAGGACCATGGAATATTGTGGCCACTACTGTCCCCTGGGGCATACTTTGCTAGGTATTATGTGTGTCATCACAATATGTGGACACTCTCAGTGTCTACAGCATGGGATGTGCTCTGTGCCATTGTCCCCTGGCACCATGTATATTTACGTAACGTGTTCTACAAGTGTCCACTGTACAGCCTGACCTAATTTTCCTCGTTCATACTCACGGTGGCCAGTGCCTGTGTGTCTTGTTACAATTACTGATGATGGCCATTTGTACATGAGATCGTTGTACAAGCGCACATGGGGTATTTGGGGTCCAACATGGGTTTCTGGCAGCCCATGTGTATTTCTCCCAGACTAAGAGATGCAAGTGCTTCCTGTGTCTCATCACATTGTCTCATGTAGGGGGTGGTTGGTGCGGGCAAGGCCTACATGTCGACCCCTGAAATCTCATTGCTCGGTCTGGCCAGTGTGTGATGTTTGTCTGGACATACACTCAAGGTGCAGTGTCCCATTCATGTTGGGCATGTATTTAAGTATTACCTTTGCAGCATGTGCCTCAAGTTCATGGAGATGGTCCCTGCTCATCCCTAGTTACGACAACGCTGTGTGGTGCAGATGCAGTGCTGGATTGGCCCCAGAGCCTGGCTCCTCTGTCCAATTCCATATCATGTCATTTGCAAATGTGTCATGCTCTCCATAGTTTCTCAGTGGCATGGTGGGTGAACCAACTGTGTGTTGCAGGGCCTATATATGTACCTTGTATTGTAGATGTTACTCATCTTTAATTTCAGGCTATGCACTGTAACCTATGTTGATTTGACTCATGTGACATATGTATACAGGTGTCTGATTAATTCCTGTTTATTCACCTTGCCCACAGCATCGTCGGGGGACACGGATGGAGACACCGGCACGGACCGTGCGGAGGGACCGGGCACCAGTGCCAGCAGTGACACCTTAGCTGGCACATCGAGTGTAACTGAGGCTGAGGGGAGTGAGCCGGAGGACCTGTCCTCTGCCACCACAGATTATGAAGCTGACGGGTCCGAGGCTGAGCACTCCGAGGGGGGCGGAGGCTGCTCCAACAGCTGACAGCAGCACAACATCTCTCCCCGCCCCCTCCATTGCCATCACTGGCCTCCCACTTGCTCGTGTCCCTTCCTGGCGTGCTAGGTCACCATGTGTCTCCTTCCTGCCAGGCACCGCACCCCCTGCCCCTGTATCCACTGCTGCCGCCAATGCCGAGTCTGTGGACATCCTGCGGCAATTGCAGGTTGGTCAGGCTGCGATGCTTAATGTCCTCCATGGCCACGGGCAAGTGCTCACCAACATGGAGGCATACTTGGAGGGCATTTCAGCATCGCAGGCTGACCATCGCAACTTGCTGCGGTCTATTGACTCGACACTGTCTGCAGCAGTGGGTCTCCTGCAGCACTTCGTCCCACCCCCTACCCATGCCCCATCCACACTTCCCACTCCCATGCCTGTCCCACATACACCCAGATGTCAGCATGCACACACCCCACCAGACACAGGCACCACACCAGCAGGGAAGGCAAAGCGCACACCTCCTGGCACGCACACACAGGGTGAAGTAGGCACACCCACTGGGTCGGGGGGGAAACGGAAGACACGCAGCCAGAGTGGCAGTCCACATTCCTCATGACCACCACCCTCCAAATCCACTCCCCTCAGCTCTCCTGGCCAAGAGTCGGACACAGGGTCAGTCCTGCCCAGTCTGTCCATCAGCCCCAGTGTGGCACCACCCCGCAAGCGGTGGAGGAAGGACACCGGCAGGGGAGTTGAGTCCCCCCCCCCTGTCCACCCCCCCAGTAGCGCTGCAACCCATCCCTGTGACCCCCCACCCTCCTTGGGGCCTGTGGTTCCTTCGGGTGCAGGGGCGACGCTGAGCGACCTGGCAGTAGTGTGCAGTGCCGTGCTCGAATCCACCTTTGGCGCTGCCCCACCCCCTGTGTTGGAGTCGTCCGTCCCTGCACCCACAACACCTCCCCTTGCCCCTCCTGTCCCTGCGGTGCCTGGTCCTTCCCCCCAACATGATGCCCCCCCCCTGTGGGAGACAAAGGAGTCTGACTGTGCAGGCAAGCTAGGGGACACACGTACCACTGTGTCCCCCATCCGGATTGGAGTCATGGACTGCCCTATGGGCCTTGTATATATTGACATTTATGATGCTTTTTACTTACATCCTGCAGAATAAAGCAATTTGTTTTTTCCTTTGTACACTACTGTTTATCTGGTGTTGCTGTTGGTGGACCAGCTCCATGATTTTGGGTGGTGATAATGTGTTGGGTGTGTGGGAAATGTAGTCTTGTGCTGGTCATAGGGTGGACCCTGGTATCTGTGTGCCATCACAAGCTGTTTGCTAAATTACTTGGTTCATGTAAGCAGTTACTGCATGGTGATATCGTCCCAAGGTGTGTTCCTTCCTCTGTGTAACCTGACATCTTCCCTGCAGGGTGTTTCCACTATGTGGTGCTGAGCTGTGTCTACATCAGCTGGGGGTGTGACGGACTCCTTCAACTTTGCACATGCATGCTGTGCGATGTATCCACCTGCATCATTTGTGGCATCCTTGGTGGTCACTGTACTTGTGTATGTTGATTGTTGATAAGACTTCATGTGGACATGTTCTCTTTTAGGCGCTATGCATGTGTGTACTCCCAGCCTCGCACACATGTGGTACATGTACTGCAGGGTCTTTGTGCACCTGACTGACATTTGTGGGCATTGTATCTGTGGGTACTCCACCCTTTGCGTTCCATGGGCACTGCTGGGAGTGATAGGCCCCACCCCTCCTGTGTCTGGGCACTGCTGGGAGTGATAGGCCCCCACCCCTCCTATGTCTGGGCACTGCTGGGAGGACTCTGCACCCACCCCTCCTATGTCTGGGCACTGCTGGGAGTGATAGGCACACACCCCTCCTGTGTCTGGGCACTGCTGGGAGGACTCTGTACCCACCCCTCCTATGTCTGGGCACTGCTGGGAGTGATAGGCACCCACCCCTCCTGTGTCTGGGCACTGCTGGAGGACTCTGCACCCACCCCTCCTATGTCTGGGCACTACTGGGAGTGATAGGCCCCCACAGCTCCTGTGTCTGGGCACTGCTGGGAGTGATAGGCCCCCACCCCTCCTATGTCTGGGCACTGCTGGGAGTGATAGGCACCCACCCCTCCTATGTCTGGGCACTGCTGGGAGTGATAGGCCCCCACCCCTCCTGTGTCTGGGCACTGCTGGGAGGACTCTGCACCCACCCCTCCTGCGTCTGGCCTTGTACGGTCCGTACATATACTGTTGGGGTGTGGGTACGGTCCATTCATACACGGGTGAGGGTACGGTCCGTACATACACTGTTGGGGTGGGGGTACGCTCCATACATACGCGGGTGTGGGTATGGTCCATTCATATACGGGTGAGGGTACGGTCCGTACATACACTGTTGGGGTGGGGGTACGCTCCATACATACGCGGGTGTGGGTACGGTCCGTACATACATGGGTGAGGGTACGGTCCGTACATACACTGTTGGGGTGGGGGTACGCTCCATACATACGCGGGTGTGGGTACGGTCCGTACATACACTGTTGGGGTGGGGGTACGCTCCATACATACGCGGGTGTGGGTACGGTCCGTACATACACGGGTGGGGGTACGGTCCGTACATACACTGTTGGGGTGGGGGTACGCTCCATACATACGTGGGTGTGGGTACGGTCCGTACATACACTGTTGGGGTGGGGGTACGCTACCATAGGGGTAGTGTGGCTCACTGGTTAGAGGCGGCAGACCCGGAAGCAGAGGACGGCCCGGGACCAGGGTTCAATTCCCGACGCGGCAGGGTCGTGGACCAGGGCCAGCGGACCGATAATTCTCGCCTCAGTGCCTACTCTAACCAGGAATCACACTCGGCAACTCTGGGCATTAGCTTGCCTCATCTCCACAACGGCCCCCCACATTCGCCGGGGATGCCTGGTTTCACCTTGGAGATACCCAGGATGGACCATCTCACAGGGATAGCCAGGACGGGTTCCCCAGCGGTCTACAGCACCACGACGCCTCGGCAGCAGTGCGCTTTACAAAAAACACATACATACATACGCGGGTGTGGGTATGGTCCGTACATACACGGGTGGGGGTACGGTCCGTACATACACTGTTGGGGTGGGGGTATGCTCCATACATACGTGGGTGTGGGTACGGTCCATTCATACACGGGTGAGGGTACGGTCCATACATACACTGTTGGGGTGGGGGTACGCTCCATACATACGCGGGTGTGGGTACGGTCCATTCATACACGGGTGGGGGTACGGTCCGTACATACACTGTTGGGGTGGGGGTACACTCCATACATACGCGGTGTGGGTACGGTCCATTCATACACGGGTGAGGGTACGGTCCGTACATACACTGTTGGGGTGGGGGTACGCTCCATACATACGCGGGTGTGGGTACGGTCCATTCATACACGGGTGAGGGTACGGTCCGTACATACACTGTTGGGGTGGGGGTACGCTCCATACATATGTGGGTATGGGTACGGTCCATTCATACATGGGTGAGGGTACGGTCCGTACATACACTGTTGGGGTGGGGGTACGCTCCATACATACCCGGGTGTGGGTACGGTCCATTCATACACGGGTGAGGGTACGGTCCGTACATACACTGTTGGGGTGGGGGTATGCTCCATACATACGTGGGTGTGGGTACGGTCCATTCATACACGGGTGAGGGTACGGTCCGTACATACACTGTTGGGGTGGGGGTACGCTCCATACATACGCGGGTGTGGGTACGGTCCATTCATACACAGGTGAGGGTACGGTCCGTACATACACTGTTGGGGTGGGGGTACGCTCCATACATACGCGGGTGTGGGTACGCTCCATTCATACACGGGTGAGGGTACGGTCTGTACATACACGGTTGGGGTGGGGGTACGCTCCATAAATACGCGGGTGTGGGTACAGTCCATACATACACGGGTGAGGGTACGGTCCATACATCCACTGTTGGGGTGGGGGTACGCTCCATACATACGCGGGTGTGGGTACGGTCCATTCCTACACGGGTGAGGGTACGGTCCGTACATACACTGTTGGGGTGGGGGTACGCTCCATACATACGCGGGTGTGGGTATGGTCCATTCATACACGGGTGAGGGTACGGTCCGTACATACACTGTTGGGGTGGGGGTACGCTCCATACATACGCGGGTGTGGGTACGGTCCATTCATATACGGGTGAGGGTACGGTCCGTACATACACTGTTGGGGTGGGGGTACGCTCCATACATACGCGGGTGTGGGTACGGTCCGTACATACATGGGTGAGGGTACGGTCCGTACATACACTGTTGTGGTGGGGGTACGCTCCATACATACACGGGTGTGGGTACGGTCCGTACATACACTGTTGGGGTGGGGGTACGCTCCATACATACGCGGGTGTGGGTACGGTCCGTACATACACGGGTGGGGGTACGGTCCATACATAAACTGTTGGGGTGGGGGTACGCTCCATACATACGCGGGTGTGGGTACGGTCCGTACATACACTGTTGGGGTGGGGGTACGCTACCATAGGGGTAGTGTGGCTCACTGGTTAGAGGCGGCAGACCCGGAAGCAGAGGACGGCCCGGGACCAGAGTTCAATTCCCGACGCGGCAGGGTCGTGGACCAGGGCCAGCGGACCGATAATTCTCGCCTCAGTGCCTACTCTAACCAGGAATCACACTCGGCAACTCTGGGCATTAGCTTGCCTCATCTCCACAACGGCACCCCACATTCGCCGGGGATGCCTGGTTTCACCTTGGAGATACCCAGGAGGGACCATCTCACAGGGATAGCCAGGACGGGTTCCCCAGCGGTCTACAGCACCACGACGCCTCGGCAGCAGTGCGCTTTACAAAAAACACATACATACATACATACATACGCGGGTGTGGGTATGGTCTGTACATACACGGGTGGGGGTACGGTCCGTACATACACTGTTGGGGTGGGGGTATGCTCCATACATACGCGGGTGTGGGTACGGTCCATTCATACACGGGTGAGGGTACGGTCCATACATACACTGTTGGGGTGGGGGTACGCTCCATACATACGCGGGTGTGGGTACGGTCCATTCATACACGGGTGGGGGTACGGTCCGTACATACACTGTTGGGGTGGGGGTACACTCCATACATACGCGGTGTGGGTACGGTCCATTCATACACGGGTGAGGGTACGGTCCGTACATACACTGTTGGGGTGGGGGTACGCTCCATACATACCCGGGTGTGGGTACGGTCCATTCATACACGGGTGAGGGTACGGTCCGTACATACACTGTTGGGGTGGGGGTATGCTCCATACATACGTGGGTGTGGGTACGGTCCATTCATACACGGGTGAGGGTACGGTCCGTACATACACTGTTGGGGTGGGGGTACGCTCCATACATACGCGGGTGTGGGTACTGTCCATTCATACACGGGTGAGGGTACGGTCCGTACATACACTGTTGGGGTGGGGGTACGCTCCATACATACGCGGGTGTGGGTACGGTCCATTCATACACAGGTGAGGGTACGGTCCGTACATACACTGTTGGGGTGGGGGTACGCTCCATACATACGCGGGTGTGAGTACGCTACATTCATACACGGGTGAGGGTACGGTCTGTACATACACGGTTGGGGTGGGGGTACGCTCCATAAATACGCGGGTGTGGGTACGGTCCGTACATACACGGGTGAGGGTACGGTCCGTACATACACTGTTGGGGTGGGGGTACGCTCCATACATATGCGGGTGTGGGTACGGTCCATTCATACACGGGTGAGGGTACGGTCCATACATACACTGTTGGGGTGGGGGTACGCTCCATACATACGCGGGTGTGGGTACGGTCCATTCATACACGGGTGAGGGTACGGTCCGTACATACACTGTTGGGGTGGGGGTATGCTCCATACATACGTGGGTGTGGGTACGGTCCATTCATACACGGGTGAGGGTACGGTCCGTACATACACTGTTGGGGTGGGGGTACGCTCCATACATACGCGGGTGTGGGTACTGTCCATTCATACACGGGTGAGAGTACGGTCCGTACATACACTGTTGGGGTGGGGGTACGCTCCATACATACGCGGGTGTGGGTACGGTCCATTCATACACAGGTGAGGGTACGGTCCGTACATACACTGTTGGGGTGGGGGTACGCTCCATACATACGCGGGTGTGAGTACGCTACATTCATACACGGGTGAGGGTACGGTCTGTACATACACGGTTGGGGTGGGGGTACGCTCCATAAATACGCGGGTGTGGGTACGGTCCGTACATACACGGGTGAGGGTACGGTCCGTACATACACTGTTGGGGTGGGGGTACGCTCCATACATATGCGGGTGTGGGTACGGTCCATTCATACACGGGTGAGGGTACGGTCCATACATACACTGTTGGGGTGGGGGTACGCTCCATACATACGCGGGTGTGGGTACGGTCCATTCATACACGGGTGAGGGTACGGTCCGTACATACACTGTTGGGGTGGGGGTACGCTCCATACATACGCGGGTGTGGGTACGGTCCATTCATACATGGGTGAGGGTACGGTCCGTACATACACTGTTGGGGTGGGGGTACGCTCCATACATACGCGGGTGTGGGTACGGTCCATTCATACACGGGTGAGGGTACGGTCCGTACATACACTGTTGGGGTGGGGGTACGCTCCATACATACGCGGGTGTGGGTACGGTCCATTCATACATGGGTGAGGGTACGGTCCGTACATACACTGTTGGGGTAGGGGTACGCTCCATTCATACACGGGTGTGGGTACGGTCCGTACATACACGGTTGGGGTGGGGGTACGCTCCATAAATACGCGGGTGTGGGTACGGTCCATACATACACGGGTGAGGGTACGGTCCGTACATACACTGTTGGGGTGGGGGTACGCTCCATACATACGCGGGTGTGGGTACTCTCCATACATACGCGGGTGGGGGTATGGTCCGTACGTACCCGTGCCCACGCTGTGGAGTGCTTGTGTGGGCCATACCCAGGCCTTTGGCACATGGGTATGGGCCGTACTGCCATTGTTGGGGTGACGTGTGTGTGGTTTTGGTACGACTCGTACCCACGCTCTTAAGGCGTGGGTACGGTACGTACCTGTATTGTTGTGTTGCCAGTTCGCGTCGTCGCCCACTTCCGTTGTGGCGGACGCTGGCGTTGCTGGACATGCCCCCACCCCCTCTAAGTGACCAGGGCCTGGAGGTCAGGTATGTCCAGGGCATGTGTGCTGTGTGACTTGGGTGGGGGTTTTGTGTCCTGCCCCTGCCCCCCCCCTTTGCCCCTGGGTGTTGTTCTGACCTTCTGCGGCATCTGCGTCGGTACCTGTAGAGGAGGTCGACTGCTATGAGGGCCGGGATGACACGTAGGTTCGGGTCCATGTCTGTCCGTCGCATACAGGTGCTCCTTGTGCGCGCCGTCCTGATTTCCCTGCAGTTTTTGGCTGCCGGAAAATATTTTCCGCGCGGAATGACGTCGGTGCGAATCGTACTTCCTGGTTCGTGGAACGCATGCTGCATGCGTCCCGACGTCACGTCGGCGCTTTTCCGGATGTAATTTGGGTGTTTATTTTCCTCGGTTGGTGTTTTGTACGAATCGTACGGAAATAGTGTTTCCGTGCGAATCGTACTTGCATGTTTGTAAAGTTTTACAACCGGATACGAGTCGGACGGAGAATAAGCTCCGACCGACGGTTCGTACCCGGTTTCTCCAGGATCGTAATCGGCACCTTGGTCTTTCACCTGAAATTACCTTAAACTTTGTGATTTCAACCTCAAATTTTTCTGTAATTACGGGTTGTACATTGTCTTCAACATTTTGTTCTACTAATGTGTCTGTTTCTTCACTCTCTTGCTAAGGCCTAAAGTAACAAGAATCAATATCATCACAGATCTGCTTCACAACTGATACTGACCCACGCAAAAGAGCACTGTTCAACTCACTTAACTTTAGTGCTGGACTTTTTGCATAATACTACCTTCTCACTAACTTCCGCATTTGAGTATGATGTACTGCCAGCATTCCGAAATGGTGAAAAACGCGTTGACAAACTTTCCTAGAAAGACAAGCCAGAGAATGACCTTGCAAACCAGTATGTTTTCTCACTCTGCAAGGGTCTAGTCCTTGCAACAGCTTAATCTTTTGTTTTACACTTTTTTTAGTATAGGCTCGTAAAAAACTAGATCATTTTTCAATAGATTCCTGTCGTACACTGCAAACACTACTGCAATCCCAAGTGTACACAGGGTTTTAGCACATCTGCCTAAAACTTCATCAGCTATCACTTCTTCTGCATTTCTTTCAACCTTTTTGTCTTTCTCCATTGGACAACCGTCACTAACCTCATAACCTCTACCACTGGTGTCAACTGCATACAATATTTTTTCGCTCAGTGAATAATTCTCTTCATTAAAAAAAGGCTCTGAACCAGAGCTGTGTTTCCATTCTCCCAAAAAAACATCACAAACATTTTTTTTATTAATAACTCTTTTCCTCCTACTTTGGGCCTTCATTACATATATTGGTTTATCTAGTGATCGAATTCTGTTTAACACTAAAATGAATAGTTTCCTTTTTACTTCAAAAGCCTTTTCTACAATGTTTTCAATATGCTTCTTCTTTTTATAATATAGAGCTCTCTTTTTATATTTCTTCACATCTTTCAGCAAATTATGTACTACTCTCTTGTAAAATATTTTTTTGCGTAATTCCTTATACTGATTTTGCCTTCTTTTACCATACTTTATCTCCTTTGACTGACAATTTGCTTTTTTACTTTTCCTCTTATTTTGAATTTTTTTCTTACTTGAAAAATTCTCAGTAATTCCAGCATTATCTACATTCTGTTTGCTCCTACAAACATTTTTAATAAATTGCTTCGTGATCTTACCAGAAGATTTTTTCCTTTTAGCCACATTATCTTGTACATTCAATACTTGCGCTTGATTTTTCTTCAAATAATCCTCCTGTCTCTGTTCTTTTCTTTTTCTTTTTTTTTCTGGCATGATTTCTCTATTTTAACGTTGAAAAACAGTATCTGTAAAAAAGAATAACAAATAAAAGTATATTAATAACTTTCAAATTTATACTATTCCATTACTGTACAAACACATTTTATATAAAAACTGACTGAGAAACTATAGCCCTGAACCACAAGTGTGACGATGGTTAAAACACTACATGCATAGTGCATACTACTTTGAAGCAGTTCATGCCCTAAACCCTACCTCACTAAAACACTACATGCTAACTGACTAAATGATTACAGTACTATAAGGAGACACACTGGGTGAGTAACAGTGTGTTTGCTAGAGGTGTATGAATACTGACTGGGGATTTGAAGGTGTGAAAGACAACTGTGTAGGTGATTAGAGAACTGCATGCATACTGGATAGGCATTTAAAGCAGTCCATGTGCTAAGGCCTGGCTCACTGCATGAGTACTTGGGTACTGACTGAATGATTAGAGTACAGCAAGGAGAGTGCCTGGGTGAATTTATAAGTGGTAGGCTTTTGGCGCAGGGAATGGATTAGTACTTGGTACTGAATGGGTCACTAGAGGAGTGCAAAGGGAGTGACAGGATGTTTGCTGGACTGTATGGATACTGACTAGGGAATTGAAGGTGTGAAAGACAAGTGTCTACGTGGATAGAAGAGTGCATGCATACTGGATAGGGGTTTCAAGCAGTCCATGTGCTAAGGCCTGGCCCAGTTCATGAATACTTAGGGACTGACTGAATGATTAGAGTACTGCAAAGAGAGTGTCTTGGTGAATTTATAAGTGTTTGGGTTTTGGCACAGTGAATGGATTAGTGTATGGTGCTGAATGGGTCACTAGAGGACTGCAAAGGGAGTGACAGGGTGTTTCCTGGAAGTGTATGGATACTGACTAGGGAATTGAAAGTGTGAAAGACAAGTGTCTAGGTGGTTAGAAGACTGCATGAATAGTGGATAGGGGTTTGAAGAAGTCCATGTGCTAAGGCCTGGCTCAGTGCATGAATACTTAGGCAGTGAATGAATGATTACAGTACTGGAAAGAGAGTGTCTTCTAGCTTCTAATGCTACTAAAACTTGACAACGTGACATGTTTTAAAACAGTTATCTGTCAGAAAATACACGATGTTACCAAACGCTTCTCTCACAGTGGTTCCCAAATGCACACAGACTCACAGGGTGATTCTAGACAAACAACACTATCCCTAGCAGCTTACCAAAACTCATTCACTACTGTGCAAGGCATAAGGAGACTACGCACAATCTACATATTTAAGTACTGCACTTTAGTGTCAAAGCATGGCTCATTTTATCAATGCATAAGCAAACACTGGCTTCTAATGCTACTAACACTTAACAACATGACAGGTTTTAAAACAGTTATCTGTCAGCAAATACAGGATGTTACCAAATGCTTCTCTCACAGTGGTTCCCTAATGCACACAGATTCACTGTGTGATTCTAGAGAACAACCACTATCCCTAGAAGTTTACCAAAATTCATTCACTACTGTGGAAGTGGTAAGGGAACTGCACACAATGTACATATTTCAGGACTGCACTTTTGTGTCAAAGCCTAACTCATTTAATCAACGCATAAGCAAAGACTGGCTTCTAATGCTACTGAAACTTGACAACATGACATGTTTTAAAACAGTTATCTGTCAGCAAATACACAATGTTACCAAATGCTTCTCTCACAGTGGTTTCCAAATGCAAACAGACTCACAGTGTGATTCTAGACAACAACCACTATCCCTAGGAGTTTACCAAAACTCATTCACTACCATGGAAGTGGTGAGGGAACCGCACACAATCTACATATTTCAGGACTGCACTTTTGTGTCAAAGCCTGACTCATTTAATCAAGCATAAGCAAAGACTGGCTTCTAGTGCTACTAAAACTTGACAACATGACAGGTTTTAAAACAGTTATCTGTCATCAAATACACAATGTTACCAAATGCTTCTCTCACAGTAGTTCCCAAATGCACACAGACTCACAGTGTGATTCTAGACAACAACCACTATCCCTAGGTGTTTACCAAAACTCATTCACTACTATGGAAGTGGTAAGGGAACTGCACACAATGTACATATTTCAAGACTGCACTTTTGTGTCAAAACCTGACTCATTTAATCACCTCATAAGCAAAGACTGGCTTCTAATGCTACTAAAACTTGACAACATGACAGGTTTTAAAAGAGTTATCTGTCAGAAAATACACGATGTTACCAAATGCTTCTCCCACAGTGGTTCCCAAATGCACACGGACTCACTGTGTGATTCTAGACAAACAACACTATCCCTTGCACTATACCAAAACACATTTCTTCATCTACAAGGAGTACTACATTTTAGTGCAGAAACATATCTCATTTCACAAATTCATAAACAATGACTAGTTTCTAATTCTACCAAAATATAAAAACTGCACAGTTATCTACAAACACATGAAAAACACAAATGCTTATCACAGAATGGTTTCTACATGCACACACACTGTCAATAAGATTGTAGAGAAAAAAAGTACTCCCTACACTTTAGCAGGAGAAATACATAAGTCTGATTAAAATCAAAATAGTCTACATACATGCCCTCACAATTAAATAACTCACCTTTCAAGTTGTTTTGTAGATTAAGAATTATATCAGTCACACACCATATATCAGTCACACACCAGATTTTCTTACACAGAATCTCTGCACTGTGTACCTGTCAGCAGAACCAAAGAATGGCAAAGTTTCCCTCTCATTTTCCACACATATACATGTAAACATCAAATCACATTCCTTCCCACATAAATTCAAAAGCAAACACACATTTCTATTGGTTAAACATTTCAACCATTTCCAAATGACATAAATTTCAACCCTTTCCCCAATCTGCCTTCTGCCCGTTACCATAGAAACAGGTCATGGAACACTGTACTGAGCACACAGGTCACAAGTTCAGCACACACAATGTTGCTAATCAAGACAGCAAGAGTGCTCGACTTTTCAACATATCAGCTTATCATATATAATGTTCCTTACAATCAGTTTTTGTTAATCAATAAGAATCATGCGTTTAAAAAACAGAAATATACACCCTACCTTTCAGTGTAGAAGGTTGTCAAACAACCAATCATTTCTTGTCTTTTTTCAAAACTGCATCTTAGCCACCATTTTAGAAACATCTTACTTTCCAAACTGCCATTTCATTTACAGAGACCATATGAGTGCATCCAGACCTCCTTTCAAGATGCTTAGAGTGTGGATTGTGGTACACAGCTACATTTTCTGGAGCCAAAGGTATGCAGAAAACAAAGGCATTCACAAAGACCTAGGTTTGCCAAATGTAGACATTAAATGGATTGGACAGAGAGGGTTAAAGTGGCACCAATTGATGCCATTGGTGAAATCCTTCATGCAAATCCAACACCCTGACCTCATAATAGTGCACTGTGGTGGCAATGACCTAGGCACTTTGACTGGGGTAGGTCTGGAAATGCTTATGAAGGACACCTTTGCAGAACTGATTTCACTATTCCCTAAAACTGCCTTTGTGTATTCTAACATATGCGAAAGGCAGAAATGGAACTGGTCCGATCATTTTTGTCCACAGATTGAGAAAGCTAGGAAACATGTGAATAAATCTGTTTCTGCTTTTCTCCGAGACTACAGAATGGGGTCCATTTACAATAACAATCTGTGCTTTCATATGCAAGAGATGTATAGGAGAGATGGAGTACACTTTACTGATGAAGGAAACAGAGTCTTTCTCAACAACTTTAGACTCTGTATAGGTACTTACTTATAAGTACCAAAAACCCTCAATGAACACAACAGCTCTTTTTAGAGCCACTCAAGAACAAAACACTTAACTTTGATCTTTATCTCCCAACAATTTCATTTTTTTTCCCCTTGAATCCGCGAACCCAACGTGAGAGAATCCGTGCATTCAACGCGATAGGATGCACACAACGTGCGCGCATTTCACAGTTTTTTTTATTTTTAAAAAGGGGGCCCCAGGGGGTTCTTCTGGGACCCCCTAAGCACCTCCAGAGGGTCAGAGTATTTCCACTCTGCCCCCTTTATATGTTTTACACACTTATTCCCCTTGCTTCTTCAGCTTCGCTTCTACCGAGGCAGAAAATGGCCGCCAACAGTTCCTGGTTTCGAATGTAGACAGACACTCGACAGCCAATTAGCATTCAGCTCGCGATCGGGAGGGTGCGCGCTTGGTTCGGGGCGGGTGCGCTTACGGTGCGGGTAGGGTCCGCGGATCCTCCCCGGCCATAGATATATATGTACTTTTAACTCTAATTTTCTCAGGAACTACTGAACGGATTCACACCATTTATGCAAAAGGCACGAGTCTGAACTACCTCTTTGCCAAATTTGGTGTCATTCCGTTTAGTGGTTCGGGCTGTAGCTGCGACAACAGATCCTATGGGAAATTGCATGAGGGAAACGTGTTTTGGGACCCCCCTTTTTTCTCGGCCCCCGCTTCACGAATCACCACAAAACTTTCAGGGTATATATTTCACCTACTGGGAGATGCCATTAGATTGTTATAGTTAGGACTTATTTTCCATAGAAAAAGCTTTTTTTGACTTGCCAATATCTTTGACGCCGTTTGATGAATCTTTGCGAAATTTTCAAAACTAATGGCCCGCTCCAGTCAGTTCCTGTATTGAAAGTTTTGGGATGATTCATAAAGCGGGGGCGAGAAAAAAGGGGGTCCCAAAATGCGTTTTCTCCATGTTAATTTTCTTAGGAAGTATTGGAACAGGCTGCAGCCCCAACTGCTGAACGGAAATTTGGCAAAAAGATAGCTCTTGGTTCAGAAAGCACATTTTAATTTTTTAAATGGTGTAATTCCGTTCAGTAGTTTCTAAGAAATTCAAAAATAAAAAAATATCGATATCTGGGCGGAGCCTTACCACACATCTCATCCTGAGATCTGATTGGCTGCCAACACGCCAAACCAGGAAGTGTTGGCTTTGGCAGTTCGGGTTGGACTGTTCCCATGAGGCACAGGTTCAGACTGATTTGCATATGGCCATGTGTGAACTGGGGTGGTGGAGTGAGCTAAAGAATGATGATGGATTAAACCCAGATCAGTTGACTAGGGGTGAGTGATTGATTTGCTCAAGCGCTCCGTCCATCATCCCCTTGGGTATCGCTTTGTTCGCCCTGAGTTGGCAGGGTATGCCCAGACGTGGGTTCCTTGCCCAGTTTGCCACTGGATTCAAGATAGCCTGGCTGATGAGGGTTATGAACCCGAAACCGGTCCCTGTATGCTTGTTTCCGGTCCAGGGAAGACATGGCTTGGCAGTTCTGGCTGGACTGTTCCCATGAGGCACAGGGTCAGACTGATTTGCATATGGCCATGTCTGAACTGGGGTGGTGGAGTGAGCTAAAGAATGATGATGGATTAAACCCAGATCAGTTGACTGGGGGTGAGTGCTTGATTTGCTCAAGCGCTCCGTCCATCATCCACTTTGGTATCGCTTTGTTTGCCCTAAGTTGGCAGGGTATGCCCCGACGTGGGTCCCTTGCTCACTTTGCCACTGGATTCAAGATAGCCTGGCTGATGAGGGTTATGAACCCGAAACCGGTCCCAGGATGCTTGTTTCCAGTCCAGGGAAGACATGACTTGGCAGTTTGGGCTGGACTGTTCCCATGAGGCACAGGGTCAGACTGATTTGCATATGGCCATGTCTGAACTGGGGTGGTGGAGAGAGCTAATGAATGATGATGGATTAAACCCAGATCAGTTGACTGGGGGTGAGTGTTTGATTTGTTCAAGCGCTCTGTCCATCATCCCCTTTGGTATCGCTTTGTTCGCCCTAAGTTGGCAGGGTATGCCCAGACGTGGGTTCCTTGCCCACTTTGCCACTGGATTCAAGATAGCCTGGCTGATGAGGGTTATGAACCTGAAACCGGTCCCAGGATGCTTTTTTCCAGTCCAGGGAAGACATGGCTTGGCAGTTCGGACTGTACTGTGCCCATGAGGCACATGGTCATACTGTTTTGCATATGGTCATGTCTGAAATGGGGTGGTGTAGTGAGCTAAAGAATGGTGATGGATTAAACCCAGATCAGTTGACTGGGGGTGAGTGTTTGATTTGCTCAAGTGCTCCGTCCATCATCCACTTTGGTTTCACTTTGTTTGCCCTAAGTTGGCAGGGTATGCCCAGACATGGGTCCCTTGCTCACTTTGCCACTGGATTCAAGATAGCCTGGGCGATGAGGGTTATGAACCCAAAACCGGTCCCAGGATGCTTGTTTCCGGTCCAGGGAAGACATGGCTTGGCAGTTCGGGCTGGACTGTTCCCATGAGGCACAGAGTCAGACTGATTTGCATATGGCCATGTCTGAACTGGGGCGGTGGAGTGAGCAAAAGAATGATGATGGATTAAACCCAGATCAGTTGAATGGGGGTGAGTGTTTTATTTGCTCAAGCGCCCCGTCCATCATCCCCTTTGGTATTGCTTTGTTTGCCCTAAGTTGGCAGGGTATGCCCAGACGTGGATCCCTTGCTCACTTTGCCATTGGATTCAAGATAGCCTGACTGATGAGGGTTATGGACCCGAAACCGGTCCCAGGAATCTTGTTTCCGGTCCAGGGAAGACATGGCTTGGCAGTTCGGGCTGGACTGTTCTCATGAGGCACAGGGTCAGACTGATTTGCATAAGGCCATGTCTGAACTGGGGTGGTGGAGTGAGCTAAAGAATGATGATGGATTAAACCCAGATCAGTTGACTGGGGGTGAGTGTTTGATTTGCTCAAGCGCTCCGTCCATCATCCCCTTTGGTATCATCTTGGTAACTGAGTCACAAGAAAACAGAATAAAATGTTAAAAAACAAGAAATGGCCGCAGGGTAGAAACACCCTGACCCCCTAGGCCTGCTCATGGGATCCCACAAGGACCCCCAGGGCAAAAAAAGCATTTAAAAAAAACTATTTTGTCAGAATTCTCGCTGGGTGCGCTAATCCGGCTGAAAATATTTTAAAAAACAAAGTGCGGGCTCCCGGGCTTCATTTGTTTCAAGGCCCTGGATGGGCAGGTCCCAGTGGTAATTGTTAATTATGGCCCGGGGACTGCCACCTCCCTGGGGCCATTGTTTATCATATGCAGGGGCACGCGGGCCCCCCGCAGCCCTGGGGAACTCCACCTCCCCAGGGGTTTTTCATAAAAAAATGCATGGGGGCTCCTGCCCCCCCACGCTTCCCAGGGGCCCGCCACCTCCCTGTGGCATTCCTAATTATGTGGGGAGCCCTCAAGGCCCTCCCAAGCACCGGGGACCACCACCTCCCTGGGGCTACCTGATTTAAATGCGGGGGGCTTCGCAGCCCCCCACAGCCCTGGGGACTTTAAAGTGTGGGGGCCGAACTCCCCACACTGCCCCAGGGACCACCACCTCCCTAGGGCACTAAATATTTACATAGGGGGTCCGTTACGGACCCCTGGGGACCATCACCTCCCCGGGGCTTTAAAATATGCTGGGAGGGGGGCCGCGTGGCCCCCCTCCTGGAGCCCTTGATGGCCCTGTGGACCGCCAGCCCCAGAGCCGGCTCCTGCAATGCCCTGGGGTGCCCACCCCGGGACATTGCTGTTTGCTATGACAGGGTGGGAGCACAGCTCTTGCCCTGTCATAGCAAACTCTGCTTTGCTTTGTTGAAGTGAGAGCAGGAAACCTGCTCTCGCTTCAACGAAGCAAAGCAGGATTGCTTTTGAGCAAGAGGAGCTGCATGACAGCAGCTCCCCTTGCTAAAAAGCAATGCCGGCCCCTGCAGGAGTGGGGAGCCAGCAGGACTGTGGGGGCATTGGGGCTCCCCCACGGTCTCCAATGCTAAGAGCCAGCCCTGGGGGATGAGGTCCCTGGTGCCAGGAGTGGCTCAGGAGGGGGGCCACGTGCCCCTCCAAAAAAACAAGCTGGCCAGGACCAGGGGTATGGGGTCCCCGGGGCCAGATGAGCCCAGGGGAGGGGGGCCAGGCGGCCCCCCCATCCCGGGAAAAATAATATATATTTTTTTAAAAGGAAGGACAGCCCTGGGGATGGGGTCACGGGGCCAGAAGGGGCCCAGGAAAGGGGGGCCTTGTGCCTCCCCTCCCGAATATATAATTATTTAAAAAAAAGAAAAGCCGGCATCTCGTGGAGGCCCCACCCCCTCCCTGCAGCACTCTGCAAACACTCCCCCTGGCACATTCTAAATTGGGGGAAGTCACCTTCATTCCTGAGGGTCCCTGGGAGCCAAAAAGCTCACCAGGTACCTCCAGTAAGCCCCACACAGTGGGATTGCTGAGAGGTAGTCCAAGGCCATGCCCCTTTTTACACCACTCTGCAAACACTGCTCCTGGTGCACTGCTGGTGGGGCAATGAGGTCCTCTTGTGTCCTGAGCGGACTTCATCCCCCGAGCAGCAGTGCGCCAGGAGCCGCGTTTGCAGAGTGGTGTAAAAAGGGGTGTGGCTTCAGATCACCTCTCAGCAATCCCACTGTGAGGGGCTTACAGGAGGAAAGGGGACTTCATTCCCCAACCAAGAGCACACCAGGAGGCGCGTTTGCAGAGTGGTGGAGAAAGGGGGCATGGCCTGTGTCCCCTTCTCAGCAATCCCACTGTGTGGGGCTTACTGGAGGTAAGAGGTAGGCTAGTTGGCCCCTAAGGACTCCCAGTAGCGAAGGGGACTTCACTCCCCATCCAAGAGCATGCCAGGGAGCACGTTTGCAGAGTAGTGTCAAAGGGGGCATGGCTTGTTATGAGAACTTAACAATCCTGCTGTGTGGTACTTACTGAAGGTAATAGGAGGGGTAATTGGCCCCCAAGGATGACCTTGGGGACCAACTAACCCCTCTTGGTACCGCCAGTAAGTCCAACACAGTAGGATTGCTAAAACGTCTTCAGAAGGCCATGCCCCCTTGCTTCACCACTCTGCAAACACATCTTCAGGCAGACTAAAGGATGGGGAATGAAGTCCACTTTACTCCCAAGGGCCTTTGGGGGCCAAGAAGCCCTCCTGGTACCTCCTGTTAGTTCTACATAGCGGAATTCCTGAGTGCTGGTCAGAGGCCCAGCCCCCTTTCTCCACCTCTCTGTAAACGCGACTATTAGTGAAAGAAGCATTTGCAATGAAATAGATTTTGCATTGGCAAGAGTTAGAGCTATTGGTGTTGTAAATGTAAACGTTTTTTCTAATGTTTTATGGTGTAGAGTGGATATGTTGTGTATGGGTGGAATTATGTGGTATGTTGTACAGTGAAATTATGTGGATAGAAAGTATGTGGTATTTAGTGTATAGGAATTATGTAGAGTGGGAATATGTGTTATGGAGAGTAATTATGTGGTATTGTAGTCTGTGTTGTGGAGTGGTAACCTTCAGGTTTAGTCTTCCTCATTTCCATAGAAGCTAAAGTATAAACTCAATGAGACACAAAAACAGAAGGAACCACTGAGGAGCACTTTTGGACCTAGTCAGAGGTATGAGCAGGGCACTGGAATTATGTGACTGTTCGGCTGCACCAATTGTCACATAATTAAACATTTTTCGCATTTGCCAAATATTCCATTATCTGCTGCCTAATCTGCAGATTTGAACAAAAAAAGACTTGCCTTTAGCTCAAGCGGCTCAAATGTTCCCAAAAATGCAGCTTCACGTGTTACAGTGTGGTGGAAGGCCCTTTGCAAAGCTGGAATGGTCATGTGTTATTTATTGCTAAATGTGGGTGTTAAATTGGTACTAATGGTGCACAAACCTCTCTTCTTTCTCTGCCTCTCTTGCCTCTTTCTGCATTTCTTTAGCATCTTTCTGCACCTTTCATCCTCTTTCTGCACCTCACTGTCTTGTTTCTTCACTTCACTTGCCTCTTTCTGCACTTCTCTTGCCCCTTTCTGCACCCCTCTTGCCTCTTTTTGCACCTCTGTTGGTTCTTTATGCACCCCTTTTACCTGTTTCTGCAACTCTTTTGCCTCTTTATGTAGTTCTCTTGCCTGTTTCTGCTCCTCTCTTGCCTCTCTCTGCACCTCACTCTCTTATTTCTGTACCCCTCTTCCCTCACCTCTCTTGTCTCTCTTTGCGTACCAGTTTCCACTTACTGCACCCCTTTTGCCTGTATTTGCACTTCTATTGCCTCTTTCTGCACTTCTCTTGCTTCTTTCTGGACCCTTGTTGTCTCTTTCTGCATCTGCACTCGTCTTCCCTCGTTCTGCACCTCTCTTGCTTCTTTTTGCACTTACTGCATAGCACTGGCTCCAGGCCTGGTTAGTCAGAGTCAGTTACCACCAGTACCAGTCAGCAAAAAGTTGGGGGCACAGGATGACTTTGCAAAAAGGTCTCTTTTTGCACCTCTGTTGGTTTTTTCTGTATATCTCTTGCTTCTTTCTGCACTTTTCTTCGACTTTCTGGACGTCTGTTGACTCTATGTGCATTTCTCTTGCTTCTTTCTGTGCCTTTCTTCCTCTTTCTGCACATGTCCTACCTCTGTAGGCATGGTTAGAAATTAGCATTTAAAAAACCTTAGATATTCACTGAAAAGACCAAAGGTTTCAGGGACGTTATAGTTGGAAATTTACATTAACAAAACCTTTGAAAAATTTACTGAAAAAACCATAGGTTTCAGTGACATTATAGTTAGAAATTAGCATTTTTCCACTTCTCTTCCTTCTTTCTGCATCTCTCTTGTCTCTTTCTGTACCCTTCTTTCCTTTTTTGAATCCCTCTTGTCTCTTTCTGCTATTCTCTTGTCATTTTCTGCACCTCTCTTGCCTCTTTCTGCATCTCACTTGCCTCTTTCTGCATTTCTCTGGCTTCTTTCTACATCTCTGTTGCTCTTTCAGCAATTCTCTTGCCTCTTTTTTCACTTCTCTTGCTTATTTCTGCACCTCTCTTGCATCTTTCTGCACCTCTGTTGCCTCTTTCTGCACATCACTTGCTTCTTTCTGCATGACTCTCGCCTATTTTTTTACCCCTTTTGTCGCTTTCTGCACCTCTCTTGCATCTTTCTGTACCCCTGTTCCCTCTTTCTGCACTTTTCCTGCTTGTTTCTGCACCCCTGTTCCCTCTTTCTGCACATTTCCTGCCTGTTACTGCACCTCTCTTGCCTCTGTCTGCACACATGTTCCCTCTTTCTGTACCCATTTTGCCTGTTTCTGCAACTCTCTTGCCTCTTTGTGCAGTTCTCTTGTCCCTTCTGCACCTCACTGGCCTCTTTGTGCACATTTGTTCCCTTTCTGCACCCTTCCTACCTGTTTCTGCACCCACCTTGCCTCTTTCAGTACCTCTGTTGCTTCTTTCTGCACTTCTCTTCCTTCGTTCTGCACATCTCCTGCCTCTTTCTGTACTAGTCTTGCCTCTTTGTGCACCTCTCCTACTTATTTCTGCACCTCTCTTGCTTCATTTTGCACCTCTGTTGGTTCTTTCTACACTGCTCTTGCTTCTTTCTGCACTTCTTTTGCACATTTCAGCATCCCTCTTTCCTCTTTCTGTACATCTCTTCCCTCTTTCTGCACCTCTCTTGCCTCTGTCTGCACACCTGTCCCTGTTTCTGCACTCCTTTTGCCTGTTTCTGCAACTCTCTTGCCTCTTTCTGCAGTTCTCTTGCCTCCTTCTCCACCTCACTATCTTCTTTTTGCACCTTTGTTCCCTTTCTGCACCTTTCCTATCTGTTTCTGCACTCTCTTGCCTATTTCTGTACCTCTTTTGCTTCTTTCTGCACTTGTCTTGCTCTTTCTGCACCCTTCACGCCTCGTTCAGCACTTCAGTTGCTTCTTTCTACATTTCGCTTCCTTCTTTCTGCACCCCTCCTGCCTTTTTCTGTACTTTTCTTGCCTCTTTATGCACCTCTCCTACTTATTTCTTCACCTCTCATGCCTCTTTTTGCACCTCTGTTGGTTCTTTCTCTACTGCTCTTGCTTCTTTATGCACCTCTTTTGTAAATGTCTGTATCCCTCTTGCCTCTTTCTGTACCCCTCTTCCCTCTTTCTGCCCCTCTCTTGCTTCTGTCTGCACATCTCTTTCTTCTTTCTGCACCCCCTTTGCCTGTTCCTGCAACTCTCTTGCCTCTTTTTGCAGTTCTCTTGCCTCCTTCTGCACCTCACTTGCCTCTGTCTGCACTTATATTGCCTATTTCTATACGTCTCTTGATCTTGCTGCACCCCTGTTGTCTCTTTATGCACCCCTGTTGTCTCTTTCTGCACTCATCTCCCCTTTTCCTACACCTCTCTTGCTGCTTTGTGTACTTCTCCTGCTTCTTTCGGCACCTCTCTTGCTTCTTTCTGCACCCTTCTTCCCTTTTTTGCAACCCTCTTGCCTCTTTCTGCTGTTTTCTTGCCATTTACTGTACCTCTCTTGCCTCTTTCTGCACCTCACTTGCCTCTTTCTACACTTCTCTTGCTTCTTTCCACACCTCTGTTGTTTCTTTCAGCAATTCTCTTGCCTCTTTCTGTACTTCTCCTGCTTGCTTCTGCATCTCTCTTGCATCTTTCTGCACCTCTGTTGCCTATTTCTGCACCTCACTTGCTTCTTTCTGCATCCCTCTTGACTCTTTTTGCACCACTTTTTTCTCTTTCTGCAACCAACTTTCCTCTTTGTACACTACTATTGCCTCTTTCTGTGCATCTCCTGCTTCTTTCTGCACCTCACTTGCCTCTTTCAGCACATCTTGTTGCTTTTTTCTGCAGCTCGCTTGCCCCTTTCTGCACCTCAGTTGCCTCTTTCAGTACCTCTGTTCCTTTTTTCTGTAGATCTCTTGCCCCTTTCTGCACCTCATTGCCTCTTTATGCACTTTACTTGCTTTTTTCTGCACCTCTCTTGCCTCTTTTGGCTCACCTGTTGCTTCTTTCTGTACTTCTCTTTCCTCTTTTTGCACCTCTGACTTAAAGGTAGTTTTAATCCTGCTGCCCTATTATGTACTAGGGCCTTACAGGGGAGGTTATGCCAGTCTCAGGGGTACCCCATTCCACAGTGTACCCTAGTGTATGTAGGTGTTTTCACTGTATTCTAAGTGTCTTTCAGCATAGCACTGGCTCCAGGCCTGGTTAGTCAGAGACAATTACCACCAGTACCAGTCAGCAAAAAGTTGGGGGCACAGGATGACTTTGCAACAAGGCCTCTTTTTGCACCTCTGTTGGTTTTTTCTGCCTATCTCTTGCTTCTTTCTGCACTTTTCATCAACGTTCTGGACTTCTGTTGACTCTATGTGCATTTCTCTTGCTTCTTTCTGTGCCTTTCTTCCTCTTTCTGCACATGTCCTACCTCTGTAGGCATAGTTAGAAATTAGCATATAAAAACCTTAGATACTCACTGAAAAAACTATAGTTTCAGGAACGTTATAGTTGGAAATTTACATTAAAAAAACCTTTGAAAAGTTTACTGAAAAAAACATAGGTTTCAGGGACTTTATAGTTAGAAATTAGCATTCAAAAAACCTTTGAAATTCACTGAAAAAACCATAGCTTTCAGGGATGTTATAGTTAGAAATTAGCATTTAAAAAACCTTAGAAATTCACTGAAAAAACCACAAGTTTCAGGGACATTATAGTTTGTTGCGCATTTCACTTGTACAAAACCAGAGAAATTCAGCCGTTATAGTTAGTTGAGCTATCTATAACTCGCGCCCCTTCAATGCACTGCTGATGATGTCACATATTACATCATTCATGACATGGTCAGTGACATCACTGATGACATCACTGATGACATCTCAAATGACACCACTGATGACATCACTGATGACATCATCTATGTGATAATCTGATGCACCTTCTCATACCCTGATGTAACATGTGATGCACCCACTCTAAAATACAGACTACCATTTTCGAAACCATGGACACACCAATACCAGTTACTACATACCCACTCACTGATTCCTAGGTCTACACACACATCCACTCATTCACTCATACAGTCACTCATACATACAGTCACTCATCTATATGCCACTACCATATGTACTCATAAACCTATAGAGACACTCACATAGCACCACTCATCCATAGAGTTACTCACATACCTAGTCAGTCATGCAAATAATCAATCATACTCTCATTTACTCCCCTATACAGTGATACACACACCACCTCACTTATTCATACAGATAATAAGACATACTTTCTCTCTTATACAATCACTGATACAAGCACACTCATCCAAACAGGCACTCTCACAATCACTCACTATCACATATAGTCATTTAAATACTCCAACACTCACATAAACTGCCTTTCACATATGTAGTTACTCACACATATACCACTGAGACTTCCATTCACTCACCAACACTCCCATGCACACACTCATCTACCCACACAGTCCTTCACACATGCAGTGTTGAACTCATACACCCATTGAATCACCCACTCACACATCTATGCACAGACACCCCCTACCCACACACACACAGACACTCAGGCACCCATACAGATACTCAAACAACCAATCAATAACCCAAATGGACACTCATGTAGCTACTCACCAACCCATGCAGTCGCATACACACCAACTAACAGACTGATACAGTCACACAGTTTAACCCATGCATTCAGTAAGACACGATTAATCACTCACTTATAGAGTCAGTCACACACCTACTAAATCATCCATTCAGACACATATACACCCACTCATTCTTCAATACACCTTGATATATATATATATATATCTATATTACCTACTGGCGGTCGCCAGTAGGTAGTTATAGTTAGGACCTATTTTCCATAGGAAATCCGCAACATTCTATTCCCAATTAGTCTGGCGCCGGTTGACGAATCTTCACGAAATTTTCAAAACTTTTGGCCAGCTCCGGTCCGCTCCTATCCTGGAAGTTTCGTGGCGATTCGTCAAGCGGGGGCTGAGAAAAAAGGGGGTCCCAAAACGCATTTTCCCATTGCAATTTCCCATAGGACCTGTTGACGCAGCTACAGCCCGAACTGCTGAACGGAATTACACCAAATTTGGCAGAAAGGTAGACCTTGGTTCAGAGTCGTGCCTTTTGATTAAATGGTGTAAATCTGTTCAGTAGTTCCTGAGAAAATCAAAAGTAAAATCACATATATATCTGGGCGGAGCCTAACCACACATCTCATCGTGAGATCTGATTGGCTGTCAGCACTTTAGCCAAGAAGTGTTGGCAGCCATCTTGGGACCAATATACATGATAGCACCTCATTAAAAAGCATTGCAGTTAATAGAAGGTTTTAAGACTTTAGTTACATTATAAATCATTTGTTGATGGTACCACGCTCATTTTAGGAATTGTGGTATGTTCTAAGGTGATTTTACCATGTGAAAAAGCCTTCTGCTGGGATATCATGAATCATGTTTGAGAGAAAACTATTTTCACATGCTTTTCCCACAGAGGTTTAGAAGGTGATCCATAAGCTAAACTGAGAGCATATTTTCTGTAAATTCACATTATCTTTCTTAGTCATGTGAGAATGAAGTCTGACATTCTCAGTAAAACATGTACATCCAACAAGGGCAGAGCCTGTCAGTTGATTCCTTTGTGTTCTACTGCAGCTTCCCAGAGTGTTCCAAAGAGCCTAGAGCGCTAACACTCCTACTTATGATAAACGTATGGCACACCTGAAGCCATCTTGATTGGAATAAAGTGGTAACTCTAAAACATTGAATTTAAAAAGGAACAAAATGAGGGGGTTCATTTTGTCATAGAATGTATGATTAGTGCTGCAGAAAGAAAAATTAGGGCACATTTTGAGTGACTTCTCAAATCCTCTTCTATTTCATTAAAGAATTATGACATGCAGACTGAAACATGCACTTTCAGTACCAGCAGCAGACTTCCCTGGTGAGCAGTAGCTTTACTACAGTGATCTAATGAGCAACTAGAGTGCTAACATTCCAAATTTATGGCAAATGGGTGACACATCTGAATGCCTTCTTGTTGGAATGAAAGTAAAAAAACTGAAAGTATTTCTTACTGAGGAGACTGTAGTAAATGGGGAAATTAGGAAACTTCATAACAACTCTCCCAAGATGGCCACCAGAGACAAAAGTGCCCAAATATAGCACAAATATCACCGAGATGTAGTTCAAGTATAGCCCAATGACAGAAATCCCAGAGTGTTTTAAAGAACAACTAGAGCGCTAACAGTCTTACTTATGACAAAAGTATGGCACACCTGAAGCCATCTTGATTGGAATAAAGTGCTAACACTTAAAACATTTCATTTGCAAAGGAACAAAATGAGGGGGTTCATTTTGCCATAGAAATTATGATTAGTGCTGCAGAAAGAAAGATTGGGGCACATTTTGACTTCTCAAATCCTCTTCCATTTCATAAAAAAATCTGACATGCAGACTGAAACATGCACTTTGAATACCAGCAGCAGACTTCCCTGGTGAGCAGTAGCTTTACTACAGTGATCTAATGAGCAACTAGAGTGCTACCATTCAGAATTTATGGAAAATGTGTGACACATCTGAATGCCTTCTTGATGGAATCAAAGTAAATAGGCATTAAAAATGCAATAGGTCTTGCCCTCGTTTAAGTTAAAGCAATTCTGTTTGTAAGTAGGTGGCTTTTTAGCTTTGCTTGTACTCGAGTTTTTCAAACTTTCATGTACATACCATGCATATGTTTGCATGCATTTATATATATATACACATACATATATGTAAATGCATATGCATATATGTGCATATGTGTGTGTGTAGAGAGAGGTAGAGAGAGGTAGAGAGGTAGTGGTGGAGAGGTGGAGACGTAGAGGTAGAGAGGTAGAGGTAGAGAGGTAGAGAGTAGTAGAGAGAGAGAGGTAGAGAGAGGTAGAGAGGTAGAGAGTAGAGGATGAGTAATAGAGAGTAGAGAGAGAGTAGTAGAGAGTAGTAGAGAGAGTAGCAGAGAGTGAGTAGGAGAGAGTAGTAGAGTGAGTAGTAGAGAGTGAGTAGTAGAGAGTAGTAGAGAGTGAGAAGTAGAGAGTAGTAGAGAGTAGTAAAGAGTGAGTAGTAGAGTGAGTAGTAGAGAGTAGTAGATAGTGAGTAGTAGAGAGTGAGTATTAGAGAGTGAGTATTAGAGAGTGAGTAGTAGAGAGTAGTAGAGAGTGAGTAGTGGAGACTGAGTAGCAGAGAGAGAGTAGTAGAGAATGAGTAGTAGAGAACGAGTAGTAGAGTGAGTAGTAGAGAGTAGTAGAGAGAGAGTAGTAGAGAGTGAGTAGTAGAGAGTAGTAGAGAGTGAGCAGTAGAGAGTAGTAGAGAGTAGTAGAGAGAGTAGTAGAGAGTGAGTAGTAGAGAGTAGTAGTGAGTGAGTAGTAGAGAGTGAGTATTAGAGAGAGAGTAGTAGAGAGTGAGTAGAGAGTAGTAGAGAGTGAGTAGTAGAGAGTAGTACAGAGTGAGTAGTAGAGAGTGATTAGTAGAGAGTAGTGGAGTAGTAGAGAGTGAGTAGTAGGGAGTAGTAGAGAGTGAGTAGTAGAGTGAGTAGTAGAGAGCAAGTAGTAGAGAGTGTGTAGTAGTAGAGAGAGTAGCAGAGATTAGTAGAGTAGTAGATAATGAATAGTAGAGAGTGAGTAGTAGAGAGTAGTAGAGTGTGAGTAGCAGAGAGAGTAGAAGAGTAGTAGAGAGTGAGTAGTAGAGTGAGTAGTAGAGAGTAGTAGAGAGCGAGTAGTAGAGAGTGAGTAGTGGAGAGTGAGTAGTAGAGTAGAAGAGAGTGAGTAGTAGAGAGTGAGTAGAAGAGAGAGCGTAGTAGAGAGTAGTAGGGTGAGTAGTAGAGAGTGAGTAGTAGGGAGAGAGTAGTAGAGAGTAGTAGAGAGTGAGTAGTAGAGTAGTAGACAGTGAGTGGTAGAGAGTAGTAGAGAGTAGTAGAGTGAGTAGTAAAGAGTAGTAGAGAGTGAGTAGTAGAGAGAGTAGTAGAGAGTGAGTAGTTGACAGTGAGTAGTAGAGAATGAGTAGTAGAGAGTAGTAGAGAGTAGTGGAGTAGTAGAGAGTAAGTAGTAGAGAGTGAGTAGTAGAGAGTAGTAGAGGGAGTAGTAGAGAGGGAGTAGTAGAGATATAGTAGTAGAGAGTAGTAGAGAGTGAGTAGTAGAGTAGTAGAGAGTGAGTGGTAGAGAGTAGTAAAGAGCAGTAGAGTGAGTAGTAGAGAGTAGTAGAGAGTGAGTAGTAGAGAGTGAGTAGTAGAGAGTAGTAGTAGAGAGTAGTAGAGAGTAGTAGAGAGAGAGTAGTAGAGAGTGAGTAGTAGAAAGTAGTAGCGAGTGAGTAGTAGAGAGTGAGTAGTTTAATTTAAAAGGAACACAATGAGGAGGTTCATTTTGCCATAGAAATTATGATTAGTGAGGAAAAAAGAAAATTATGGCATATTTTGAGTGACTTCTCAAATCCTCTCCTATTTCATTACAAAATTCTGACATGCAGACTGAAACATGCACTTTCAATACCAGCAGCAGACTTCCCTGGTGAGCAGTAGCCTTACTACAGTGATCTAATAAGCAAATAGAGTGCTAACATTCCAAATTTATGGCAAATGTGTGACACATCTGAATGCCTTCTTGTTGGAATGAAAGTAAAAAACCTGAAAGTATTTCCTACTGAGGAGACTGTTGTAAATGAGGAAATTAGGAAACTTCAAAACAAATAAGTCTCCCAAGATGGCCACCAGAGACAAAAGAGCCCAAATGTACCATAAATATCACCGAGATGTAGCCCAAGTATACGCCAATGACATAATGTCCCAGAGTGTTTTAAAGAACAACTAGAGCGCTAACAGTCTTAATTATGACAAAAGTATGGCACACCTGATGCCATCTTGATTGGAATAGAGTGGTAACACTTAAAACATTTAATTTGCAAAGGAACAAAATGAGGGGGTTCATTTTGCCATAGAAATTATGATTAGTGCTGCAGAAAGAAAGATTAGGGCACATTTTGACTTCTCAAATCCTCTTCCATTTCATTAAAAAATCTGACATGCAGACTGAAACATGCACTTTGAATACCAGCAGCAGACTTCCCTGGTGAGCAGTAGCTTTACTACAGTGATCTAATGAGCAACTAGAGTGCTACCATTCAGAATTTATGGAAAATGTGTGACACATCTGAATGCCTTCTTGATGGAATCAAAGTAAACAAGCATTAAAAATGCAATAGGTCTTGCCCTCGTTTAAGTTAAAGCAATTCTGTTTGTAATTAGGTGGCTTTTTAGCTTTGCTTGTACTAGAGTTTTTCAAACTTTCATGTACATACCATGCATATGTATGCATATATGTATATGTATATGTTTGCATGTATTTATATTTATATAGATATGCAGATTATTATCTACTGGCGGTCGCCAGTTGATAGTTATAGTTAGGACCGAGTTCCCATTGGAAATCTGAAAATTCTATTTTGAATAACTTTGGCGCCGGTTGACTCATCTTCGTGAAATTTTCAAATCTAATGGGGCGCTCCACTCAGCTCCTACCCTGAGAGTCTCGGGGTGATTCGTCAAGCGGGGGCTGAGAAAAAAGGGGGGTCCCAAAACGCGTTTTCCTCATGCATTTTCCCATAGGACCTTTAGTCGAAGGTACAGCCCAAACGGCTGAACAGAATTACTTGAAATTGGGCAAAGAGGCAGTCCTCAGGTCAGGCATGTGTCTTTTGCATATATGGTGTCAATATATTCAGTAGTTCCTGAGAAAATCAAAAGTAAAATCACATATATATCTGGGCGGACCCTAACCACACATCTCACCGTGAGATCTGATTGGCTATCAGCACTTCATCCAAGAAGTGTTGGCAGCCATCTTGGGACCAATATACATGATAGCACCTCATTAAAAAGCATTGCAGTTAATAGAAGGTTTTAAGACTTCAGTTACATTATAAACCATTTGTTGATGGTACCATACTCATTTTAGGAATTGTGGTGTGTTCTATGGTGATTTTACCATGTGAAAAAGCCTTCTGCTGTGATATCATGAATCATGTTTGAGAGAAAACTATTTTCTCACGCTTTTCCCACAGAGGTTTGGAAGGTGATCTATAAGCTAAACTGAGAGCATGTTTTCTGTAAATTCACATTATCTTTCTCAGTCATGTGAGAATGAAGTCTGACATTCTCAGTAAAACATGTACATACAACAAAGGCAGAGACTGTCAGTTGATTCCTTTGTGTTCTACTGCAGCTTACCAGAGTGTTCTAAAGAACAACTAGAGCGCTAACAGTCCTACTTATGACAAACGTATGGCACACCTGAAGCCATCTTGGTTGGAATAAAGTGGTAACTCTTAAAACATTTAATTTAAAAAGGAACAAAACGAGGGGGTTCATTTTGCCATAGAAAGTATGATTAGTGCTGCAGAAAGAAAAATTAGGGCACATTTTGAGTGACTTCTCAAATCCTCTTCTATTTCTTAAAAATTTTTTGACATGCAGACTGAAACATGCACTTTCAATACCAGCAGCAGACTTCCCTGGTGAGCAGTAGCTTTACTACAGTGATCTAATAAGCAACTAGAGTGCTAACATTCTGAATTTATGGCAAATGTGTGACACATCTGAATGCCTTCTTGATGGAATCAAAGTAAAAAACTGAAAGTATTTCCTACTGAGGAGACTGCAGGAAATTAGGAAACTTCATAACAAATAAATCTCCCAAGATGGCCACCAGAGACAAAAGAGCCCAAATGTAGCCCAAATATCACCCAGATGTAGCCCAAGTATAGCCCAATGACAGAATGGCGTTCCACACTTTTGTAATAAATATAGAATGTTAGCAATCTAGTTGTTCATTGGCATGCTGTTGAGAGGCAGAGACCAGGGGCACGGACTCTGAAAATTGAAGGCGGGTAGGAGAGTGCAGATGCAACAATTTGACCACACTGGGCAGGCAGGAAGGGCAGTGGCAGCACAACAGACTATGGAGGGCAGTGGAAAGGGGGGCAGGGGCAACAAACCAACAATACAGGACTGCCAAGAGAGGCTGTGGCAATATAATAGACCATTGTGGGCAGAAGGAAGAGGCAGTGGTAGTACAACCATACATGCCAACAGACCCGTTTCAGCCAGGAAACATCCAATGTTTTTAAGCTCAAATGGTCTTTATTTGATCTGTCTCCTGTCTACAATCTCCTCTTTTTCAATGTAACTCAAAGGGTAAAATCAATACCCCATTTATTTTTCAAAATCTCCCTCTTACCAAGTTAAAAATGTTCGCAAGTATGGTACATTGGATCATGGTAGGCAGGAGGAATTGAGATAGGGACATGGACTCGGATAACAGAGGACAGGAGGGACATGGAGAGGTGCACCAAACTGACCCTACAGGGCAGGCATCAGGGTTTACAGCAGCACAATACACCACACAGCGCATGCAGGACGGGAGTGCAGCACAACAATCCATAGAAAGCAATAGGGGGGGACAGGACTATGCACATGGTCAACAGAGAACAGAGGGGAAAGAGGCAATGGTAGCTAGCTGACCATAATGGACAGACAGGAGAGAAAGCTGCAGCATAACAGACCATACAGGGCAGGAGGGACGGATCAGGGGCATTACAATGGAACAGACAAGCCAGGAGGGAGCGAATAGGGGTCTGCACATGTAAACAGAGGGCTGGGGGCAAGGGGGCAGGGCAGGAGCAGCAAGATGACCATGGAGGTCAGGCAGGTTGGGCACTAGAAACAAAACACACCATGGAGAGCAACAATGAGACTATGATGGCATACACACAGACCATGGAGGGAAGGTGGGAGGGGGTCAGGGGCAGCTAGCTGACCACACAGGGAAGGTGGGAGTGGTCATGGCAGCACAGAAGACCATGCATGGCAAGCGGGAGGGTTAGTGGCAGCACAATGGCTATGATGGGCAAGAAGGAGGGTGCAGGGGCATGCATAAAGGACCATGGAGGATAGAAGGGAGGGTCAGGATCTGGGCACAGACAAGAGAGTTCAGGGGTACAACAGACCGCACGGGGCAGGCAGGAGGAGCAGTTGCAGCACAACAGACCAGGGAGGGCAGAAGGGTGTGGCAGTAAAATGAACCATGGAGGACAGGAGAAAGGGGATAGGGGCATGGCATGTGGACAGGCGGGGTGGAGGTGGCAGGGACAGGTTACAGTCATCTGACAATGCTAGGCAGGTGGGAGGGGAGTGCAGCTCAACAGAACACTCAGAGTAGATATGAGTGGCAGGTCCATGGAAAATGGTGGGCAAAAAGGATGGAGCAGGGGCATGCACAAAGAGGGCAGGGGGAAGGAGAATAGGGGCAGCAAGCTAAGCACAGAGGCTACGCAGGAGGTCAATGATGGGCCATAGAATTGGGCAATGGAGGGCAGGAGGAGTGGACTGGTACATCATGCTAAATGGAGGGCAGTGGCAGCACATCAGACCATGCATGGCAGGAGGGAGGAGGCTAGTCCGTGGATTCAGACAACAGAGGATAGGGAGGAGGTGGATGGGACAGCAAGCAAACTGTTCAGAGAAGGTGGGTATTAGGAACTTTATTGTTTTTAAAATGTGTGTCTGTGCGAACTACTTAAAATATGAACAAGTATGCAGCAAAATCTCACTTTAATTCAGGAAGAAGAGGACGTTTGTGACTGTGACTCCGGGCTCACTTGGCAGAAACACCCCTTGACCCTCCACCCCCATCGCAAAATGTAATGCCCGTGAAAAGGGTAGGTGGACGCAGTGTTATTTAGAACATAGTCCTGGGAGCACAATTGAAAATGAAAACTAGATATAGTATCTGGTATAAACTATGCACCAAAAAGTGTGATATAAGATGAACCGGGAGTGAAATATAATATGCAATACATTGTGCGCAATGACAGATTCATTGGAGAGCGCGAGATAGCACAGGCACTAGCGTGTGCTATGCGATATGCGCCTTGGAGTGTAATATGCACAGGGCAGTGTTGTGTAACCTAACTAGTCTCTAAAGTTGTAATATAAAATATGTGCTGGGGAGTGTAACGTTGCATATGCACTGTGACAAAGATATGGATCCCAGATTGTAATATGTATGGCATAGCACTGTGCGTTATAATATAGGCATCGAGGAAGGCACGTTAGATGGGGCAATATAACCCGTGTGAAGGCAAGTGTGGCATGACATATTCACGGGGTGGTGTTACAGTGCACATGGGCTAGAGAGTGTCATAGCATACGCACTAGCTGGTGAAATACAACACAGAGGTGTGAGGCACTCGGTGGACACTGGTGGGTATAACACAGCATTGGGCTCAGCCAGGAGCACGCTGTGACTCTCAAGTGAGGTTCGTCTCCTTTCCAGAGAGTAAAATAAAAAGTATTACACATCCGGCGTTGGATGTGTGTTTTATTAACCGTGAGGGGGGTTTCTTGCATAGTTTGGTCGAATTGTTGTCGAATCCCCTTTGAATGGCTTGGTGTGCGTGTATATTAAATGTGCCCGTCAATAGCTACCCATGTTTGTATAAATAAACGCCAAGGGTGTCTACTTGGAGAGTACCCACCAGCGGGGGCACCGGGATTAGGCACGGTAGGGCGTCAGACACGTCAGAGCTTCACTAGAGGTTTAAATACATTCCATGTAAATTCATTCTATGCATAGTCACCTTTTAATGAATATCACACAAATCGTCATGGTGATAGGTACATACGGTTTGTCCAGCATGTCCTAGGTGTTTCTAGAAATATATATTTTTTTAAAATAATAAAAAACAAAGGCTGGCCCCGGGGGATGGGGTCCCCGGGGCCATAAGTGGCCTGAGGAGGGGGGCAACACAGCCCCCTCATAAAGAATAAAAAAAAAAAGGCCATGATCCGGGGGTTGGGGTCCCCAGGGCCGATTAAGGCCTTGGGAGGGCCAAATTTATTTATTTTTTTAAAAAAAATTAGGGTGCAGGCCCTGGGGGATGGGGTCTCCAGGGCCAGTAAATTTGAAAAAGAAGGGGGGCAACACAGCCCTCCTTCTTAAAAAAATAAAATAAATAAAAGACCAGCATCGCGCTGGAGGCCACGCCCCCTCCTTGCAGCACTCTGCAAATGCGCCCCCTGGCCAGTTGTAAGTTGGGGAATTAATTCCCCTTCAATACAGAGGGTCCCTGAGGGCCAACTAGCCCAACAGGTATCTCCAGTATGCGCCAGGGAGCTGCGTTGCAGACAGGTGTTCTGAGGCCACGTCCCTTTTTTCACCTCTATGCAACGCAGCTCTGTGGCGCTTACTGGAGGTACCTGGTGGGATAGTTTGACCTTAGGGACCCTTAGGATTGAAGTGGACTTAATCTTTCAACTTAGAACGGCCACAGGGCGCATTTACACAGTGGTGAAGGGAGGGGACGGGCCCTGAGGTGACGTGTGCAAACACGCCCTGTGGTGCATTTTAAGTTGGGGAAAAAATTCCCTTTCAATCCTGAGGGACCCTGGGGGCCAACTAGCCCACCAGGTGCTTCCAGTAAGCGCCACTGCTCTGCGTTGCAGAGAGGTGGTGCAGGCTGTGCCCCTTTTTACACCTCTCTGCAATGGCGCTTACTGGACGTACCTAGTGGGCTATTTTGCCCCCAGGGATCCTCAGGATTCAAGGGGACTTAATCTCCCAACTTAAAAAACGGCCACAGGGTGTGTTTACACAGTGGGGAAGGGAGGGGACTGGGCCTGAGGTGACGTGTGCAAACACGCCCCATGGCGCATTTTAAGTTGAAGAAATAATTCCCCTTCAATCCTGAGAGCCCCTGGGGGCTAACTAGCCCACCAGGTGCTTCCAGTAAGCACCACTGAGCTGCGTTGCAGAAAGGTGGTCCAGGCCGTGCCACTTTTTACACCTCTCTGCAACGCAGCTCTGTGGCACTTACTGGAGGTACCTAGTGGGCTAGTTGGACCCTAGGGACCCTCAGGATTCAAATGAACTTAACCTCCCAACAAAAATCCGGCCACAGGGCGTGTTTTCACAGTGGTGAAGGGAGGGGACGGGGCCTGAGTTAAAGTGTGCAAACAAGCCCTGTGTTGCGTTTTAAGTTGCAGAAATAATTCCCCTTCAATCCTGTGGGACCTTGGGGGCCAACTAGCCCACCAGGTGCTTCCAGTAAGCGCCACTGCGCTGCGTTACAGAGAGGTGGTCGAGGCCGTGCCCCTTTTTACACCTCTCTGCAACGCAGCTCTGTGGCGCTTACTGGAGGTACCTAGTGGTCTAGTTGGACCCTAGGGACCCTCAGGATTCAAGGGGACTTAATCTCCCAACTTAAAACGGCCACAGGGCGTGTTTACACAGTGGGGAAGTGAGGGGATGGGGCCTGAGGTGACGTGTGCAAACACACCCTGTGGCTCGTTTTAAGAGGTAGTTTTAATCCCCTGCCCTATTATATACTAGGGCCTTACAGAGGAGGTCATGCTGATCACAGGGGGACAACAACGCATAGTGTTCCCTAGTGTATGTAGGGGATATCACTGTATTCAGAGTGTCTTTTAACATAGCACTGGCTCTAGGACTGGTTAGTCAGACTCAGTTACCACCAGTATCCGTCTGAAAAAGTTGAGGGTACAGGATGATTTTGCAACAAGGCTTCTTTCTGCTCTTCTGTTTGTTCTTTCTGCACATTATCCTTCTTCCTGCACTTTTCTTCATCTTTGAGGACTTCTGTTGCTTCTTTCTGCATTTCTTTTTTTGCTTTCTGTGCGTTTTTTCTTCTTTCTTCACATGTCCTATCTCTGTGGGCATAGTTAGAAATTAGCATTTTAAAAACCCTTTGAAATTCACTGAAAAAAACATAGGTTTCAGGCACGTTATAGTTAGGAATTAGCATTTAAAAAACCTTAGAAATTCACTGAAAAAACCATAGGTTTCAGGGGCGTTATAGTTAGCTGGACTTTTCACTCGTACGAAACCATAGAAATTCCCCCGTTATAGTTAGTTCAGCTAACTATAACTCTCGCCTCCACAATGCACTGCTGATGACGTCACATATTACATCACTCATGACATGGTCAGTGACATCACTGATGACATCTCAAATAACATCACTGATGACATCATCCTTGCTGATAGAGTGGCAGACCTCCTCTCCCCCTAATATAACCTTTGATACACACATTCAAAAATAGAAACAAAAATTTTCAAAACAATGGACAAACCAATATCAGTTACAACAACCTATTCAGTAATTCTAAGATCCACATACACATCCACTCATTCACCAACAGTCCTATACATTCACTCATACATCTACTCACTCATCATATGTACTCATACACCTATACATCCTGTTACACAACGCCACTCATCCATAGAGTTACTCACACACATAGTCACTCATGCTAATAAAGAATCAAAAATCCATTTACTTGCATATACAGTTATACACACACCACCACACTTACTTCTACAGAAACTTACACATACTTAGTCTTTTAAACAATCACTTATAGAAACACATACTTATTCATACAGGAACTCTTTCAATCTCTCACTCTCACATATACTCACTTACATACACCAATAGTCACATATACTAGTTTAAAACATATGTAGTTACTCATAAAGACACTATTGAGACTGTCATTCACTCACTAACACACCCATGCACACACTCATCCGCCCATACAGTCCTGCACACATGCTGTCTTCTACACAAACAGTCAGTCACTCATTCATGCACCTATGCACTACGTAATACCCCCCACCGAACCATACAGACACTCAGAATCTCATACTGATACTCATAAAACCAACTAATAACCTATATAGACACTCATGTAGCTACTCACCAACCCATGCAGCCACTTATACACAAAGTGAGAGACTGATACAGATATTTACATATTTAAACACTACTCACTAAGCAATGTATTCACTAAGATACACTTAATCAGTCAGTTATACAATCAATTTTTCAAAAACAAATCATCCATTTAGACACTTATATATCCATTTATTCTTCCATCGACCTTGAGATATACATATATAAAACATATGTAATTTTCAGAAAAACACACATTCACTGGATGATGTCATCAGTGATGTCATCAGTGATGTCATTTGAGATGTCATCAGTGATGTCATGAGTGATGTCCCTGACCATGTCATGAGTGATGTATTATGTGACGTCATCAGCAGTGCATTGTGGGTGCGCGAGTTATAGTTAGCTGAACTAACTATAACGGGGGAATTTTGATGATTTTGTACGAGTAAAAAGTCCAGCTAACTATAACGCCCCTAAAACCTATGGTTTTTTCAGTGAATTTCGAAGGTTTTTTAAATGCTAATTCCTAACTATAACGTGCCTGAAACCTATGTTTTTTTCAGTGAATATATATATACATATATAAACATATAAATATAATCTGCATATCTATATAAATATAAATGCATGCAAACATATACATATACATATATGCATACATATGCATGGTATGTACATGAAAGTTTGAAAGACTCTAATACAAGCAAAGCTAAAAAGCCACCTAATTACAAACAGAATTGCTTTAACTTAAACGAGGGCGAGACCTATTGCATTTTCAATGCTTGTTTACTTTGATTCCATCAAGAAGGCATTCAGATGTGTCACACATTTTCCATAAATTCTGAATGGTAGCATTCTAGTTGCTCATTAGATCACTGTAGTAAAGCTACTGCTCACCAGGGAAGTCTGCTGCTGGTATTCAAAGTGCATGTTTCAGTCTGCATGTCAGAATTTTTTTATGAAATGGAAGAGGATTTGAGAAGTCAAAATGTGTCCTAATCTTTCTTTCTGCAGCACGAATCATAATTTCTATGGCAAAATGACCCCCTCATTTTGTTCCTTTGCAAATTAAATGTTTTAAGTGTTACCACTTTATTCCAATCAAGATGGCATCAGGTGTGCCATACTTTTGTCATAAGTAAGACTGTTAGCGCTCTAGTTGTTCTTTAAAACACTCTGGGGCATTCTGTCATTGGGCTATAATTGGGCTACATCTTGGTGATATTTTTGCTACATTTGGGCTCTTTTGTCTCTGGTGGCCATCTTGGGAGACTTATTTGTTTTGAAGTTTCCTAATTTCCTCATTTACAACAGTCTCCTCAGTAGGAAATACTTTCAGGTTTTTACTTTCATTCCAACAAGAAGCCATTCAGATGTGTCACACATTTGCCATAAATTTGGAATGTTAGCACTCTAGTTGCTTATTAGATCACTGTAGTAAAGCTACTGCTCACCAGGGAAGTCTGCTGCTGGTATTGAAAGTGCATGTTTCAGTCTGCATGTCAGAATTTTTTAATGAAATAGAACAGGATTTGAGAAGTCACTCAAAATGTGCCCTAATTTTCTTTTTTCCGCACTAATCATAATTTCTATGGCAAAATGAACCTCCTCATTGTGTTCCTTTTAAATTAAATTACTCAATCTCTACTCACCCGCTACTACTTTCTACTACTCACTCTCTACTACTCTCTACTACTCTCTACTACTACTCTCTACTACTCACTCTCTACTACTCTCTACTACTCACTCTACTGCTCTCTACTACTCTCTACCAATCACTCTCTACTACTCTACTACTCACTCTCTACTACTCTCTACTTCTCTCTCTCTACTACTCCCTCTCTACTACTCACTCTACTACTCCCTACTACTCACTCTCTATTACTCACTCTCTACTACTCTACTACTCTCTACTACTCTCTACTACTCACTCTCTACTACTCACTCTCTACTACTCTCTCTACTACTCACTCTCTACTACTCTCTACTACTCACTCTACTACTCTCTATCACTCGCTCTCTACTACTCTACTACTCCTCTCTACTACTCACTCTCTACTACTCACTATACTACTCTCTACTACTCTCTCTCTACTACTCACTCTCCACTACTCACTCTCTAGTACTCGCTCTCCACTATTCTCTACTACTCACTCTACTACTCACTCTCTACTACTCTACTACTCTCTACTACTCTCTCTGCTACTCACTCTCTACTACTCTCTTCTACTCACTCTCTACTACTCTACTACTCTCTACTACTCTCTCTACAACTCACTCTCTACTACTCATTCTCCGCTACTCTCTACTACTCTCTCTTTACTACACACTCTCTACTACGTGCTCTCTACTACTCACTCTCTACTACTCCACTACTCTCTACTAATCACTCTCTACTAATCACTCTGTACTACTCTCTACTACTCACTCTCTACTACTCTCTACTAATCACTCTCTACTACTCACTCTCTACTACTCTCTCTATACTACTCTCTACTACTCTCTACTACTCACTCTCTACTACTCTATACTACTCACTCTCTACTACTCTCTCTACTACTCTCTACTACTCACTCTACTACTCATTCTCTACTACTCTCTCTCTGCTACTCAGTCTCCACTACTCACTCTCTACTACTCTCTACTACTCACTCTCTAATACTCACTCTCTGCTACTCACTCTCTACTACTCACTCTACTACTCACTCTTTACTACTCTCTACTACTCTCTACTTCTCACTCTCTACTACTCACTCTCTACTACTCACTCTACTACTCTCTACCGGCTACTCTCTTTACTACTCTCTCTACTCTCTACTCTCTATTACTCATCCTCTACTCTCTACCTCTCTCCCTCTCTCTACCTCTCTCTCTACTACTCTCTACCTCTCTACCTCTACGTCTCTACCTCTACACCTCTACCTCTCTACCTCTCTCTACCTCTCTCTACACGCACACATATGCACATATATGCATATGCATTTATATAAATGTATGTGTATATATATATATATATACATACATATATAAACATATATATGTTCTGCATATCTATATAAATACAAATATAAATGCATGCATACATATACATATATGCATGTTACGTACATGAAATTTTAAAAAACACTAATAAAAGCAAAGCTAAAAAGCCACCTAATTACAAACAGAATTGCTTTAACTTAAATGAGGGCGAGACCTATTGCATTTTCAATGCTTGTTTACTTTGGTTCCATCAAGAAGGCATTCAGATGTGACACATTTGCCATAAATTCTGAATGGTAGCACCCTAGTTCCTCATTAGATCACTGTAGTAAAGCTACTGCTCACCAGGGAAGTCTGCTGCTGGTATTCAAAGTGTATGTTTCAGTCTGCATGTCAGAACTTTTTAATGAAATAGAAGAGGATTTGAGAAGTCAAAATGTGCCCTAACTTTTCTTTCTGCAGCACTAATCATAATTTCTATGGCAAAGTGAACCCCCTCATTTTGTTCCTTTGCAAATTAAATGTTTTAAGTGTTACCACTTTATTCCAATTAAGATGGCTTCAGGTGTGCCATACTTTTGTCATAAGTAAGACTGTTAGCGCTCTAGTTGTTCTTTAAAACACTCTGGGATTTCTGTCATTGGGCTATACTTGGGCTACATCTCGGTGATATTTGTGCTACATTTGGGCTCTTTTGTCTCTGGTGGCCATCTTGGGAGACTTGTTATGAAGTTTCCTAATTTCCTCAATTACTACAGTCTCCTCAGTAGGCATACTGTCAGTTTTTAGGTCTCGCCTTGCTATCGCGTAAGCGATCGTGAAGCGAGACTATGGTAAGGGTCATTTAAAAGTGCTCCGAAAAGCGGATTGCATGGCGAGCACGCGCACAATCACGCGCATCGTGCCGCCATGCAATCCGTTTGGCATCGCACTTCAAAAGGTCCGCTCCCCTGCCTGGAATGCGCTCCCCCGCCCCCGCTAAGCGCGCGCGCCACACTCCGCCGGGCTTGTCTTGTTCTTTTTTTTTGTTACATTCCTTTATTTTACTTTGTCTCTTTTTTCATAGGTAATTTTTCCTTTCCCACCGTTTACGTTATGTTGCCGAGTATTCGTACTAGAAGAAACTGGCTGAAAACGGCAAAATGCCAATGTGGCGGCTACTGTTGGACAAGGGCCGCTCATTTCTCCATTCTGTCTGCACTCTGAAAAACAGAAACCATGTTTATGCCCTCTAGTGGTATGTCAAGCAATCTACAGAAAAAATGAAACATAAAACGTTGATATAAATTTATTTACTACTTTTGGAGCACATTGCTAACTATCGGGGCATCTTGGCGCTAGGTCAAAAGTACAGCCTAATGGCAGAACTTTAGAATTCATAGCTTAAGTTGCCATGCAACTGCTGATCCATACATAACAAGCATTGGCAATGCAATAGGTCCCACATTTACACGAGTTTAAGGTATTGGCATTGTAACTGACAATGCCTTTTATTTATGTTTTAAAAACCAAAACATAAATAAAAGGCATTGTCATTTACAATGCCAATAGCTCAAACTCACGTAAATGTGAGACCTATTGCATTGCAAATGCTTGTTTACTTTGATTCAATGAAGAAGGCATTCAGATGTGTCACACATTTGCCATAAATTCAGAATGTTAGCACTCTAGTTGCTCATTAGATCACTGTAGTAAAGCTACTGCTCACCAGGGAAGTCTGCTGCTGGTATCGAAAGTGCATGTTTCAGTCTGCATGTCAGAATTCTTTAATGAAATAGAAGAGGATTTGAGAAGTCTCTCAAAATGTGCCCTAATTTTTCTTTCTGCAGCACTAATCATACATTCTACGGCAAAATGAAACCCCTCATTTTGTTCCTTTTTAACTTAAATGTTTTAAGAGTTACCACTTTATTCCAATCAAGATGGCTTCAGGTGTGCCATACGTTTATCATAAGTAGGAGTGTTAGATCTCTAGTTGTTCTTTGGAACACTCTGGGAAGCTTCAGTAGAACACAAAGGAATCAACTGACAGTCTCTGCCCTTGTTGGATGTACATGTTTTACTGAGAATGTCAGACTTCATTCTCACATGACTAAGAAAGATAATGTGAATTTACAGAAAATATGCTCTCAGTTTAGCTTATAGATCACCTTCCAAACCTCTGTGGGAAAAGCATGTGAAAATAGTTTTCTCTCAAACATGATTCATGATATCCCAGCAGAAGGCTTTTTCACATGGTAAAATCGCCTTAGAACATACCACAATTCCTAAAATGAGTGTGATACCCTCAACAAATGATTTATAATGTAACTAAAGTCTTAAAAGCTTCTATTAACTGCAATGCTTTTTAATGAGGTGCTATCATATATATTGGTCCCAAGATGGCTGCCAACACTTCTTGGATGAAGTGCTGACAGCCAATCAGATCTCACGATGAGATGTGTGGTTAGGCTCCGCCCAGATATATTTGTGATTTTACTTTTGATTTTCTCAGGAACTACTGAACGGATTTACACCACTTAAGCAAAAGGCATGACTCTGAACCAAGGTCTACCTTTCTGCCAAATTTGGTGTAATTCCGTTCAGCAGTTCGGGCTGTAGCTGCGTCAACAGGTCCTATGGGAAATTGCAATGGGAAAAAGCGTTTTGGGACCCCCCTTTTTTCTCAGCCCCCGCTTGACGAATCACCACGAAACTTTCAGGATAGGAGCGGACCGGAGCTGGCCAAAAGTTTGGAAAATTTTGCGAAGATTCGTTAACCGGCGCCAGACTTATTGGGAATAGGATGTTGCGGATTTCCTATGGAAAATAGGTCCTAACTATAACTACCTACTGGCGACCGTCAGTAGGTAATATATATATATATATATATATATATATATATATATATATATATATATATATATATATATATATATATATATATATATATATATAATCTACTGCCGGTCGCCAGTAGTTAGGACCGTGTTTCCATAGGAAATCTGAAAATTCTATTTTGAATAACTTGGGCGCCGGTTGACGAATACTTGTGAAATTTTCAAAATAGGTGGGGCGCTCCGCTCCGCTCGTACCCTAAAATTCTCGGGGGGATTCGTCAAGCGTCGGCCGAGAAAAAAGAGGGGTCCCAAAACGTATTTTCCTCATGCATTTTTCCATAGGGTCCTTTAGTCAAAGGTAATGCCCGAACGGCTGAACAGAATTATTTGAAATTTGGCAAAGAGAAAGTCCTCAGGTCAGGGATGTGCCTTTTGAATATCTGGAGTCAATCTGTTCAGTAGTTCCTGAGAAAATTACAGTTAAAAGTTCATATATATCTAAAGCCATGCACCGTACGCGTACCGTACACGTACCGTACGCGCACGCTGCCGTGCGCGAGCATAATTCTGATTGGTGGTTACATGACAGTAAACATTCCAGTCGGTCGAAATCAGGAAGTGTCGGCCGCCATTTTGTGTGTCTAGCAAATGTTTATGTTTATGTTTATGTTTATGCAATTTTTAAAGCGCACAAATACCCGAGGGTGTCTCGGCGCTCAGGGGAAGGAAATGATGCTACAGCAAGTAAATCAAGGTGAAAAAAGCCAAGTTTTCAGTTTCTTCCTGAAAATCAAAAGGGTAGGGGCAGTTTTGACATCAACCGGCAGTGTGTTCCAGATTTTTGCTGTGGAGACCGTAAAGCGTCTGTCGCCCCAATTAGCCTTCCTGGTTCGTGCCACTTTGAGTAAGTGAGCGGAAGAGGAACGGAGTGTTCTAGTGTGCTCAAGAGGGCGGAAAGCATTTCTGATGAACTGTGGGCCGACGTTATTAACTGCTTTGTACGCGATGCATAATGCCTTGAACTTTATCCGGCTTCTAACTGGGAGCCAGTGTAGATGCCTAATGTGTGGAGTAATAGATTTGAACTTCGGGATTCCCAGTAAAATTCGGGCTGAAGCATTTTGGATTAGCTGCAAACAAAGGTGAAGAACGTGAAAAGGGGGCAAGGTAGAGAGTTGCAGACCCCCTAGCATTTGTCAGGGGGTCCAAGAAGGACCCAGAAGTGTGAAAAAGACATTTTTTGTTTTTTTAAATCACAGGGCACGCGTACTGTGCGCGTACGGTACGCGTACGGCGGTAAAAAAAAAAAATAGAATCAAATATCAAAATTAAATGTTTAGATGTTAGGTGGCTCTAAAAAGAGCCATTGTGTTTATGAAGTGTTTTTTTGGTACCTACAAGTAAGTACCGATGCAGAGTCGAAAGTTCAAGAGGAAGACTCTGTTCCCTTCATCATTGAAATGTACACCGTCTCCTCTATAAATGTCTTGCATGTTGTAACGCAAGTTGTTGTGGTATATAGAACCCATACCATAGTCTCTGAGGAAAGCAGAAACAGACTTATTGACGTGCTTTCTTGCTTTGTCAATCTGCGGACAAAATTGGTTGGACCAGTTCCACTTTTGCCTTTGGCATATATTAGAATATACAAAGGCAGTTTGTGGAAAAAGTGACATCAATTGCACAAAGGTGTCCTTAACAAGCATTTCCAGACCTACCCCAGTTAAAGTGCCTAGGTCATTTCCACCACAGTGCACAATAATAAGGTTAGGCTGTGGGAGATGTAGAAAGGTTTTCACCAAAGGCATTAATTGGTGCCACTTTAACCCTCTCTGACCAATCCATTTAATGTCTACATTTGGCAAAGCAAGGTCTTTCACAATACCTCTTTTTTCTGCAAACTTTTCACTCCAGAAGACATAGCTATGACCTACAATCCACACTGTGAACATCTTTCAAGGAGATCTGGATGCACTCAGAAGGTGTCTTTCAGTAGAATGGCAATATGAAAAGAAAGATAGTTGTAAAATGGAGGCTAACATACTTTTATTTTTTTTAAAGAACTTATTGGCTGATTCAAACCATTTTACAGTTAAAACTAGGCTGTATGTTTAGATTTTTACAAGCATGTTTTGTATTGGCTCAGAAAAATGTGTAGCCACAGAACATTACTTTGGATTTGCTGTTAGGTTTGAAAAGTCAAGCACTCTTGCTCTAAGGATTAGAAACATTGTGTGTTGAACTTATGACCTCTCTGCTCACACCAGTGTTCCATGACCTGTTGCTATGGTAGCAGGCAGAAGTAATGTTGGGGGAAGGGATCATTTGGAAAGGGTTGAAATTTGCAACCAATAGAAATGTGTGTTTCCATTTGAAAAAAATGTGGGAAGCACTGTGATTTGGAGTTAACATGTATATGTGTGAAAAAAGAGAGGGAAACATTGCCATTAACTGGTTCTGGTGAGAGGAGAGAGGTGTACAGCTCAGAGATTGTTGCTGTGATAATCTGCTGTTTGAGTGCCACAATTCTTTCTGAACTAACTACTTTTAAAGGTGAGTTATGAATTTGAGAGGGAATGTATGTGGTGCATTTTGATATAAATATTAGAAATGTGATTCTTCTTTTAAAGTTGTTTTTCACATTTTGTGTTTTGGGAGATATTTAACTGTCTTGAACTTGTAAGATATTATTGAGTATGTCTTCACCATAAGTTAAGGTGTACTGGTATCACCCAGGAATACTGTTTTCTGCCTAGAATCACACCATGAGACAGTGTGCACACAGGAATTGTTATCAGAGATTTAATTTGTGTTGCTCTTGGTCTGTTAGCCTTGCACTCGCAGGAAAGGGGCAGTTTGTTTTCTTGATCTGTGATGGTTAGCATTCAGCAGAAATAACTTTCTCACAAATGAGAGGCAAATGCTAACACATTTGAAATTAACATGGAACATTTTCCTTCCACTTTTAAAGTTGTGTTTTATATTTTAAGATAAGGAAGATATTTAAGTGCCTTGAACTTGTAAGATATTATGGAGTATGTCTTCTCTAGAAGTTAAGGTGTACTGGTATCACCCAGGAATACTGTTTTCTGCCTAGAATCACACCATGAGTCTGTGTGCACAAAGGAATTGTTGTCAGAGATTTAATTTGTGTTGGTCTGGTTCTGTAAGAATGGCATTCGTAGGAAAGGGGCAGCTTGTTTTTTAGAACTGTGATGGTTTGTATTCAGCATAAAAAAATCTGTTTGGGCATGTGCTCTTTTCTATTTCTGAAAAATATAATGAAAATGTGTCAGACTGTTAGAGTAATTATCACTTGCTCTAAGTGTGCTTTCAAATTGCAAATCAAATTTCGTTTTCTGCCTAGAATCACACCATGAGTCTGTGCGCACACAGGAATTGTTGTCAGAGATTCAATTTGTGTTACTCTGGTTCTTTTAGAATTGCATTCATAGGAAAGGGGAAGCTTGTTTTCTTGAACTGTGATGGCTAGCATTCAGCCCAAATTAATATGTCACAAATGAGAGGGCAATGCAAATACATTTGAAATCAACATGGTAGATTTTCCTTCCACTCCTGCAATGGGTCATGTAGTTTGTACATGTTCAAAAGTCCTATTAACCCTTACCACACATGTAGTGTTACTTACATGTCTCCAATGTTTATGCAGTTGTGCAAGTGTCCATGCAGATCTCTTTTGCACCTGACAGTAGACAGTCTCCAGAAGCACCATCTTAGCAGAGAGCAAGCTGTTTCTCATGTACAGTCATGCTTACTATTCAGCGCTGTGTGGTGTTTCAGATAGCAGTGAGTAACGCTAATACATTGAACATCACCAAGGCTAATTTCCTTTGCTAGAGTGTAGTACGTCATTCAGGTTGCACATGTTCATGGTCTCAAAAAGCTGTTTGGGCATGTGCTCTTTTCTGTTTCTGAAAAATATAATGAAAATGTGTCAGACTGTTAGAGTAATTATCACTTGCTCTACCACAGTAGTAAGTGTGCTTTCAAATTGCAAATCAAATTTCGTTTTCTGCCTAGAATCACACCATGAGTCTGTGCGCACACAGGAATTGTTCTCAGAGATTCAATTCGTGTTACTCTGGTTCTTTTAGAATTGCATTTGTAGGAAAGGGGAAGCTTGTTTTATTGAACTGTGATGGCTAGCATTCAGCTCAAATTAATATGTCACAAATGAGAGGGCAATGCTAACACATTTGACATCAACATGGTAGATTTTCCTTCCACTCCTGCAATGGGTCATGTAGTTTGTACATGTTCAAAAGTCCTATTAACTCTTACCACACATGTAGTGTTACATACATGTCTCCAGTGTTTATGCAGTTGTGCAAGCGTCAATACAGATCTCTCTAGCACCTGACAGTAGACAGTCTCCAGAAGCACACTCTTAGCAGAGAGCAAGCTGTTTCTCATGTACAGTCATGCTTACTATTCAGCGCTGTGTGGTGTTTCAGATAGCAGTGAGTAACGCTAATACATTGAACATCACCAAGGCTCATTTCCTTTGCTAGAGTGTAGTACGTCATTTAGGTTGCACATGTTCATGGTCTCAAAAAGCTGTTTGGGCATGTGCTCTTTTCTATTTCTGAAAAATATAATGAAAATGTGTCAGACTGTTAGAGTAATTATCACTTGCTCTACCACAGTAGTAAGTGTGCTTTCAAATTGCAAATCAAATTTTGTTTTCTGCCTAGAATCACACTGTGAGTCTGTGCGCACACAGGAATTGTTGTCAGAGATTCAATTCGTGTTACTCTGGTTCTTTTAGAATTGCATTCGTAGGAAAGGGGAAGCTTGTTTTGTTGAACTGTGATGGCTAGCATTCTGCCCAAATAATATGTCACAAATTAAAGGGCAATGCTAACACATTTGAAATCAACATGGTAAATTTTCCTTCCACTTCTGCAATGGGTCATGTAGTTTGTATCTGTTCAAAAGTCCTATTAACCCTTACCACACATGTAGTGTTACATACATGTCTCCAGTGTTTATGCAGTTGTGCAAGCGTCCATGCAGATCTCTCTTGCATCTGACAATAGACAGTCTCCAGAAGCACACTCTTAGCAGAGAGCAAGCTGTTTCTCATGTGCAGTCATGCTTACTATTCAGCGCTGTGTGGTGTTTCAGATAGCAGTGAGTAACGCTAATACATTGAACATCACCAAGGCTTATTTCCTTTTGCTAGAGTGTAGTACGTCATTCAGGTTGCACATGTTCATGGTCTCAAAAAGCTGTTTGGGCATGTGCTCTTTTCAATTTCTGAAAACTATAATGAAAATGTGTCAGACTGTTAGAGTAATTATCACTTGCTGTACCACAGTAGTAAGTGTGCTTTCAAATTGCAAATCAAATTTCGTTTTCTGCCTAGAATCACACCATGAGTTTGTGCGCACACAGGAATTGTTGTCAGAGATTTAGTGTTACTCTGGTTCTTTTAGAATTGCATTTGTAGGAAAAGGGAAGCTTTAATTCGTGTTGGTTTTATTGTGTTTTTCACTTGTAGGAAAGGGGTAGATAGTATTATAAGATTTGAAAAGCTCAAAAAAAATATAGTAATACATTTTAATTACATAAAGGTATTTTTTTTTTAGTTTCTTTCAGGTATTGCTGACCAACAGTGAAATAAATTAAAGATGCCTATAAAATCAAGAAAGAGAAAAGAACAGAAAAAACATTTATATTTGAAGACAACTGGAGCACCCAAATTAGTTGAAGATCCTCATGTTGGAAAAAAGAACAAGTCTTCTGGTAAGCAAACTAAGGATTTTTTTAAAAATATCTTCCAAAAAGAACAAATTTGAAAAATGTCCCCACTGCAAATAGTGTTTCAAGTAGAAAACAACAGGACAAAAGTGAGAAATTACAAAATTCTAATGTACAATTAGAAGCAATAAAGATTGACTTAAAAAGAAAAACAGCATTTAAAGACATTCGTAGAAAAATGTTTCAGAGAAGAGTGATTCCAATTTGCTAAAGGATGTGAAAAATATATAAAAATATAAGAAGAAAGCGAAATTTTATAAGCGAAAAAAAGATATTGAATCAATTGTAGCTAAGGCTTTAGATTTGAAAAGAAAACTATTCATTTTAATTTTGAACAGGATCCGTACATTAGATAAAATGGTCAATGTTATGAAGTCACAAAGCAAAACGAAAAGAGTAGCGAAAAGAAATAACTTTTGTAAAGTGTTTTTAGGAGAATGGATGCATAGTTCAAGTACTGAACCATTTTTTAATGAAGAGAGTTATCTTCAAAGTAATAGTTCGCTGCATGCAGTTGACACCAGAGGTCGTGCTTATGAAGTGAAAGATGGTTGTGTAATGGAAAAGGAGAAAATGGTTCCAAGAAATGAGGAAGAAGTGATAGCTGATGAGGTTATGGGGAGACGTCCTAAAGCCCCAGTGTACACTTGGAATTGTAGTAGTATTTGTACTGTACAACAAGAATCTATTGATAAATTACGTGAGTTTCTAAGAGAATATAGTAAAAAAAGTGTTAAACAGAAGATTAAGGCCCTTCAAAGACTTGATCCATGTAGAGTGAGAGAGAATACTGGTTTGCAAGGACATTCTCTGGCTTGTCTTTCTAGGAAAGTTTGCAAAAGTGTTTTTCACCATTTTAGGATGCTGGCAGTTCATCATACAGATATGAGAAAGTTTGTGAGAAGATTGTATTTTGCTAAAAGTCCAGCACAAAAGTTGAATGAGTTGAATAGGGCTCTGTTCCGTGGATCTGTATCAGATGTAGAGAAGGTTACTGATGAAATTCAGTTTTGTTACTTTGGTCCAGAACAAGAAAGTGCAGGTAATGACACAGTTATTGAAGAAAATGTGGAAGAGAATGTAGAACCCACTGTTAGTAAAAATTTTGAATATCAAATGACAAAATTAACTATCATCTCTAATGAAAGACCAAATATTACTTGTATTTGTTGCTGGAGAAGCCATTACAAAATTCAAACAAGAGATCTGTATAAAAAAAAGTGAAAATGAAGATAATTATAAGTGGAAGGATTTTGCAACATATATATTTCTGGAAAATAGTTTTGATTTGGGTGAAGATCAGCGTATTTGTAAATACTGTTAGAACAAGTTAGAAGAAAATAGGATGCCAGCCAGAGCTGTACATAATAATTTAGAATTGGTTGATATTCCTGCAGAACTTTCTGATTTAAATACGTATGAGTCTATACTCATTCAATGTGTCCATCCGTTTCAGACCATAGTGCGTATGGAGCCAAAAACAGGTAAATTACCTCCTTCGGATTTACAAAGAGGTTTAAAAGGAAGAGTTGTCTATTTGCCATTGGATTTGAAAAAAAATATGGAAACAATTGATGCAGATAGATTGGAAACTGAACCATTAGTTATTCTGGTTAATGCAGTACCAACAAAGAATAAGAAAATTTGGCAGGAGCTGGTAGATGTACGAAAAGTACAAAGAGCAAATTTATATTTGAAAAGAAATAATAAATGGTATGAAACAATTTATATGGATGAAGATGAAGAAGTTTTACTACCAGACTCAGGAATACCAGCTGGGCTAATTGAAAAAGTGGATAAGTCAAAAGAAGAAGAAATTTATGAACATTTCAGCATACATCCTCTTCATTCAAAAGAAGTTATGGCAAACACTATTGATCTGTTTCAGATGAAAAAAGGCTAAGGAACTCCCGTGAGTGTATGGGAGGAGAGTTTGGAAGCTCGTTGTTTTCCCCAGCTGTTTCCTACAAGAAAAGGTGGACGATATGTACACCCAGTACAGATTCCTGCTTCTGAGTATCGGACTACAAGATTATATGCAGAAGATCCAAGATTTCGTCAAAGTATTCCTTATTTGTTCCATCTTTTATTTGAAAGTGACTTGTCAGCACTATCTTATTCAGTAAATCACATTTTGAAAACTGGAGTACATCTACATAATGTGTCTGCAAAGGATTTTATGAACAAAGTGCAACAGCGAGATGATCATTTGGAATCTCATTTGATTAATCTAATGGCTTGTCAGCGTGGGACAAATTAATATTGGTACCGACGCCATGGAGAATTAAAATGTATGTTACGGAATTTAGGAACTCCTACATGGTTTCTCACCCTAAGCTGTGCTGAGTACGCTTGGGATGATCTTCTGGATTTTCTTCGAGAGGCAAATTCAAATATTGAAAACATCCAATACAAGACAGCAGGAGAATTGTGCTCATTGGATCCGGTTAATGTTTGCAGATATTTCAATCATAGATTTGAGGCTATGATGTCCTTCATCTGCAATAAAAAAAATCCACCTCTTGGAGAAGTTGTGGATTTCTTTTGGAGAAAAGAGTACCAAGCAAGAGGTGCTCCTCATATTCATATGCTGTTGTGGATCAAGGATGCCCCAAAATTTGGAACAGATTCTGATGATGCAGTTTTATCTTTCATTGAAGAATATGCAACATGTGCTATACCTAAAAGCACAGAAGAGAAAAACTTAAAAGAGCAAGTTTTACGTTTCCAAAGTCATCGGTGTGGAAAATACTGTCGACGAAAGTATAAGAGTAAAGAAAAATTCTACACAAAATGTCGATTTGGATTTCCACGACCTGTTCTTTCAAAAGGAAGAGTCAACAGTTTTATGTCAGCTGTGCGACATACTATTAGAAGAAAATCTCCCAAAAATACGTACAACCTAAGAAGAAAAGAAGAGTCAAAATATATAAATGACTACAACCCAGTCATTTTAAGCATGTGGAATGCTAACATGGATATACAGTATGTTGCTGACAATTCTATTGCTGTTGCTCGGTATGTCACATCTTACATCACTAAATCTGAGAAAACGGAATTGAAGGAAATGTGGGAAGAGATTTCTCACGAAAAGACTGTCAGTAAGAAGCTATACAGTTTCAGTTTAAAGATGTTACCGCATCGAGAAATTGGATCCTACGAATGCTCAGATAGGTTATCATCTGCAAGTCTGTACTTCAAATCCAGAAGAATAATTTGGGTAAGTTTAGGCCTTGCAGGAATGCGAAATCGGGTACTGAAATCTGTTGGGGAAATTGAATATTTGGCAGAGAATGACCCGGAAAGTACAGATATTTTGAAATCAAACATGTTGGACACATATTACCCAAAAAGAAGTCGTCATCTTGAGAACATGTGTCTCTATGAAGTGATGCAGAACTACATTTTTACACGGAAAGCCACAGAAGACATCAACAATGGAAAATATAAAGTCATTTGTGAGGAAGGATGTTTGGTGAAGCAAACAAAAGGAAGTTTGATTAATCACAGGAAGCTGAGTTGCGACACTCCTGACAAAAAGGAATTTTACTACTTAGCACTTTTACAGCTGTTTAAACCATGGCGTTCAGAGGATGAATTACTTGGAGATTTTCACAGCTATGAAGATTTCTTTAATGCATGCAAAGATACGATTGAATGCAGTACTTTCACAAATTATGTGCAAATGTTAAATGAAGAAATTGAACAGGAAGCTACAATTGCAGCTGAAGTAGCTAGAGACAGTTCTCAAGACAGCCAAAGTTCTGGAACGCTCAGTCAAGATCCCCTAGGACAACCAATCGTAGAAAATGAAACTGCAATAGCAATGACTGAAGTGGAAACAGCTATGAATCAAGCTCAGGAAGATTTAATAGACTTACCGAATTTGGAACAGCAACTGAATGAAGAACAAAAACAAATTTATGAAGAAGTCCCAAAAAAAATTGATCATGGATTACTACATGAAAAGAAAGAGTGCTCATGCGCAATATTTGGACCAATCAGGATGTATGTGAGTGGACAAGCTGGAACTGGAAAAAGTTTCTTAATTAAAGTCATCAGAAGCTACCTAGAGCAAAAAACAGATTCAACTTTGTCTTGTGTTGTTACTGCTCCAACTGGGTTAGTAGCATATAACATAAAAGGAATTACCTTACATCGCTTGCTAATGTTACCAGTGGAGCATGAGAACAAAATAGAATATCACAAGCTAACAGGAGAAGCATGCTTCGAAGTTTCAAGAGTGTTGAAGAAGATGCAAGTTCTCATTATTGATGAGGTAAGCATGGTATCAAACTTAATGCTTGCCTTTGTGCATTTAAGAATGCAGCAAATTCTAAAGAGAGACTGTGATGTGTTATTTGGTGGAAAACATGTTATAGTTTTTGGGGATCTTCTGCAGCTCACTCCAGTTAAAGGACAACCAGTGTTTAATACTGTGACACATGAAGACACAAAGAAGTCATTAGGAAGTATTGGTAATGCAAATATTTGGTCATTCTTTGAGTACAAAAAACTCACTACCAATATGAGGCAAGCAAATGATGAAGATTATGCAAGTATTCTGAAAGATATCAGAATTGGACTACTCACAGAAGTTGGCAGAGAAGCATTACAGAGTCGGTTGCTACATAATTTATTTCCAAGTGAAGTAATAGTTGCAGAGAAAATATACCAGAACATTGCAGAAAAAAATACTGTAATCTGCTTAATGCCAACACTACGTGAATGCTCTGTATTCAATGAGGAACTTTTGAAATTGGAAAAGGAAGAGATTAAGAAAATGGAAGCAGTGGACAAAATTCAGCATGAAGGAATTACTATTACATTAACAGGCAAATTGAAAAATAAATTGGATTCTCTAGAGAAGAACATTTCGAAAACAGCTGGATTAGAAAAAAATCTTTATGTTTGTATGAACTGTTGAGTATTTTTAAGAAGAAATTTGGATGTAGAAAAAGGTTTAGTGAATGGAGCTATGGGTAAAGTTGTGGGTCTTGTGAAATACCAGAAAAAAGATGGGATTGAATTTTTAAAAATAAAATTTGATCAGATTGAAGAGGTTAAAGACATTAGTCGTTGTTCAGTCCGTTTTTTGCTTGTAAAAGACTTATATGTACCTAGGAAGCAGTTTCCGTTTTCTCTAGCATATGCTGTAACTATTCACAAATCTCAAGGATTAACTGTAGATAGTGCTTTTGTAAACATTGGTTCTACTGTGTTCAAAGAAGGTATGGCATATGTTGCTTTGTCACGAGCGAAAACATTATCTGGTTTATTCATGATAGACTTTGATGACTCAAAAGTTAGAGCTGATGCAAATTGTGTAAAGGAGTATAATAGATTAAGAAGAACCTATGCTCCTCATTTAGGTCAGTATCCTGTGTTTGAAAAACGTGTTGTTTCTCGGAAAAGGAGAATTGAGAATATCTGTAATGAGGATGTACAAAAGAGAAAACAAAAGGAGAGTGATGTGATTGCAAGCAAAAAGAAAAAGGACAGTGTTCAAGAGGTTGTTGGTTGTCATTTTGAAAATAGCTCTGGTGTCAACTGCTACGCTAATGTAGTGCTGAATGTTGTATTTTATCTTGAAAGTTTGCAAGAGCAGATAATACTTAATCATGTAAAAAGATTTTGTTCTCTGCTGAGTTTTCTTTTTGAGAAGCTGAGTATTGATAAAACTAAAATAGAAAGTGCTTCTGATGTTAGAAAACTTTTAGATGTATGTTCAGGATGTACACAGTTTACTCAAAATGTCCAGCAAGATGCACAGGAATTCTTGATGTATATCCTTATGGTACTGGAAGAAGAAGGGGTAGAAATAGAAAATATGTTTGGTCTCTCTTATAAATGGGAACATAGTTGTGAAAACTGTTTCAACACATGTAGCTCTAATGTTGATTCAGAAAGGTTCATATATTTAACATTACCAGAGAGTAAATCAGTGACTTTTAGTAAATTAGTTAAAGATGCCAATCACAACATGGAATGTTCTAAATGTAAATCAGACATGTTTTCAACGTTATTTTTAAAGAAATATGGACAGTATGTAATTTTAATGATGCAACGTTGTAGAGCTGATGGAACAAAATTGGACACTTTAATACAGAAGTTTACAGGACATCAATTATCAATATCTGGAAAAACTTTTGTTGCAGTTGCAATAATTTTCCATGATGGACCTTCTATAACTTCTGGTCATTACACAGTTTATCTTAAATGTGAAAAAGGCTGGACACTGTGTAATGATTCTCAATTGATTTTCAAGCAACGTTTGCCTGCAGAATTTACAAATTCCTATTTAATTTTTCTGAAACAAAAATTTTAGATACAAATTGCAACATCTGAACAAATCATTTTTGCGACTTTATTGGATTACCATTGGATATTTCATCAAAAAAGAATTTAAAAATTACCATTTGGCCTCATGGAAAGGTAAAACTTTCTCTTGTGGACTTCTTTGACAGAAATTATTTTGGTGTATGTGCTTAAGCAACAAGATTTACAGACAATATTTATTGCAAATATTTATTGTTTTTAGATGATGTTTTTATTAAATATGTTACATTTTTATAAAGGTATGTTTTACTGAGAAGAGATTCAGGGCTTTTTTAAAACAATCTTTCAGATTGTTAATTTTTTTGCCCGCTGTTAAGTGATGAATGCAATTGGTTTCACGATTTACAGTGAAATTCAATATATTCTGAAAACAGCAAAAAAAGGGCAAAATGTGTTTTTTTAAATAAGAAAATATGTGTACTATATTCTAAAATGTATTGTTAAATATTAATACTTTTTTTCTTTTTTTACAGATTGAGAAAGAAATTTTAGGAAAATTAATACTTTTTTTAGCAATTAAAAAAAAACATTTATTGATAATTAAGTTATTTTTTGGTCAGGTAAGTTTGAAATATCTGTATTTATCACACATTTACTTTCATACTCCCTTTTTTTCACTTCTCCTCACTCTGCTTTTCTCATTTCCCTTGTGGTCCCTCAAGTACATTGAAGGGTGAAATAAATATTTTACTTATTTATTTTCTTTTTAAATGGGTGCGCGCGCGCAGGGTAAAATTTTTTTTTTTTAAAAGTGATTAAATAAATAAAAAAAAATTGTGAGGTAGGGTGGCTCTTAAAAGAGCCATTGTGTTAATACAGGGACAGAGGAAGGAAAGAATGGCAATATTAAAAGGTACCGCACTTGTGCTGCTCAATCTTATTGTCTATTAGAGGAATACTAGACTCCCCAATAGCAATGAGAGAGTAACAAGTATTGCACCTTATATGTACTCTCTGAAACCGAGGGTAAATGTCCAGAGGAGAAAAAGAGGGTGACGCTCCCACCGCAGAGGAAGTGCCCGGCTGAGCTGCCGAAGATGTACTCGGCTGAGCTTCTGCGGATGTGCTCGGCTGACTTACTGGAGGGGTTGCTTCAGTATGTTGAGCAAAAGTCTTGGGATGTACATCCCTAATGTGTCTAAACATAGAGAAAATTCCAAAAGAATACTTCTTCTTTGGATTTCCTCTAGACAAGACACGCCCACAAAGTTTGCAGGTGACTAATGGAGCATTGACTTTTTTCTGTCCCTCTGGAAATGTAAAATATTGCCAGACAAAAGAATCCTTCTGTTTCCTCTTTCTCTGTCTAATAATGCTGTCCTGCTCACTCCCAGAAGAGGACTGCTGCTCTGCCATTGTATCCCAAAGACAATTCAGCTCCTTCTCCTAGGGAATCACAAGCAGTAATGAGGGGAATGGGTGTGGTGTTGGAAGTTTCTGGAAATGAAAGAAGTTTAAACCAATGAAAAGTGTTGTTTCTGGATCACATGACCTACCGTGCGCACTCCGTACGCTTAAAGTACGGTAAAAGTACGCATGCGCGTACGTAAGACGCGCGCACAGGCACATTCGCATTAGACGCACGCGCGCACGCGCACATGCGCATTAGAGGCACGCGTGCACGCGCGTATGGTGGTTCCACGTAAGGTGCACACGCGCATGCGCGTAAGAAGCAAGCATATAAGCGTCACATACGAAGTACGGATGCGTACGTAAATCGCGTACGCATGCGCACACGGAGCATAGATATTAGGTACACGCACCGTACTTATAGCGTACCGTGCGCGTACCGTAAACTTACCGTATGCGCACGGTAAAAAATCCTAAAAAAAAAGTATAAAGGTTTGTAGAAGATATTAACTATGTTGTTCAACTATATCTAAACATTTATTTAAAAAAGGTGAACCATTCTATATTGCTGGATACAGTAAATCAATGATTATATACATAGGTAGCATATTGTTTAAAAAAAAATCTCAAAAGAAAAAAAAAACATGGATTTAAAAAACATTGCAAATTCTTTAAAAAAAACATAGGTTTCACACAAGTTATAGTTAGGAATTAGCTTTAAAAAACCTTGCAAATTCACTGAAAAAACCATAGGTTTCACACACATTATAGTTAGGAATTAGCATTTAAAAAACCTTGCAAATTCACTGAAAAAACCATAGGTTTCACACACGTTATAGTTAGGAATTAGCATTTAAAAAAACCTTGCAAATTCAATGTAAAAACCAGAGGTTTCACACATTTTCTAGTTAGCTGGACATTTCACTCGTACAAAACCATTGAAATTCCCCCATTATAGTTAGTTCAGCTAACTATAACTCGCGCGCCCGCAATCCACGGCTGATGACGTCACATATTGCATCACTCATGACATGGTCAGTGACATCACTCATGACATCACTGATGACATCTCAAATGACATCACTGATGACACCACTGATGACGTCATCCATGTGATAAATTACCAGATCTTCTCACACCCTAATATAACCTTTGATACACCGAGTCAAAATGTAAGAGTTCCATTCTCAAAACCATACATACTGCAATACCATTAACTACATACCCACTTATTAACTCTTAGGTCTACATACACATCCACTTACTCACCTGTACAGTCACTCATACTTACAGTCACTCCATACAAAACTATCATATGCATTTATACACTTATATAGACACTCACAAACTAACAAGTATCCATAGAGCTACTCTTACACCTACTCAGTCATGCAAATAATCACACTCCCATTTACTCACCTATGCGGTTATACACACTCAAGTTCACTTACTCATAAAAATAGTATCACATTCTTACACTCTTATAGAATCATTGATACAAGCACACACTCATCCATACAGTCACTCTCACAATCACACACTATCACATTTACCCACTTATATAGTCTTATACGCATATATTCTGCCTTTCACATATGTAGTTAGTCACAAATGTACCACTGAGATATGCATTCAATCCCTAACACACCCATACATACACTCACTCAACCATACAGTCCATCACAGATGCACTCTTAAAACCATGCACCCATAGAATCACCCACTCACACATCTATGCATAGAGTCACACACACCCTACCCACACAAACACTCAGGAACCCATATAGATACTGGGACAAGCAATCAATAACTCATATAGACACTTATATAGGTGTTCACAAAACCATGCCGCCACTTATACACCAACATACAGACACATACAAACATTTACACAGTTTAGTCACTAGTCTGCAGTAAGATACATTTAATGACTCACTTATAGAGTCAGTTACGCACCACAGAAAATCATCCATTTACACACTTGTACACCCACTCATTCTTCAACAGGCCTTTCCCTATATATATATTAAACATATTAAAAATGTTCAGAAACACATACTCAATGGATGATGTCATCAGTGATGTCATCAGTGATGCCATTTGAGATGTCATCAGTGATGTCATTAGTGATGTCACTGACCATGTCATGAGTGATGTAATATGTGACGTCATCAGCAGTGGATTGCGGGCGCGCGAGTTATAGTTAGCTGAACTAACTATAACGGGGGAATTTCAATGGTTTTGTACGAGTGAAATGTCCAGCTAACTATAACATGTGTGAAACCTCTGGTTTTTTCATAGAATTTGCAAGGTTTTTTAAATGCTAATTCCTAACTATAACGTGTGTGAAACCTATGGTTTTTTCAGTGAATTTGCAAGGTTTTTTAAATGCTAATTCCTAACTATAACGTGCGTGAAACCTATGTTTTTTTCAGTGAATATATATATATATATATTATCTACTGGCGGTTGCCAGTAGATAGTTATAGTTAGGACCGAGTTCCCATAGGAAATCTGAAAATTCTATTTTGAATAACTTTGGTGCCGGTTGACTTATCTTCGTAAAATTTTCAAAACTAATGGGGCGCTCCGCTCAGCTCCTACCCTGAAAGTCTCGGGTTAATTCGTCAAGCGGGGGCTGAGAAAAAAGGGGGGTCCCAAAACACGTTTTCCCCATGCATTTTCCCATAGGACCTATAGTCGAAGGTACAGCCCGAACGGCTGAACAGAATTACTTGAACTTTGGCAAAGAGATAATCCTCAGGTCAGGCATGTGCCTTTTGCATATATGGTGTCAATCTGTTCAGTAGTTCCTGAGAAAATCAAAAGTAAAATCACATATATATCTGGGCGGAGCCTAACAACACATCTCACCGTGAGATCTGATTGGCTGTCAGCACTTCATCCAAGAAGTGTTGGCAGCCATCTTGGGACCAATATACATGATAGCATCTCATTAAAAAGCATTGCAGTTAATAGAAGGTTTTAAGACTTTAGTTACATTATAAATCATTTGTTGATTGTACCATACTCATTTTAGGAATTGTGGTGTGTTCTATGGTGATTTTACCATGTGAAAAAGCCTTCTGCTGTGATATCATGAATCATGTTTGAGAGAAAACTATTTTCAGATGCTTTTCCCACAGAGGTTTGGAAGGTGATCTATAAGCTAAACTGAGAGCATATTTTCTGTAAATTCACATTATCTTTCTCAGTCATTTGAGACTGAAGTCTGACATTCTTAGTAAAACATGTACATCCAACAAGGGCAGAGACTGTCAGTTGATTCCTTTGTGTTCTACTGTAGCTTCCCAGAGTGTTCTAAAGAACAACTAGAGCGCTAACAGTCCTACTTATGACAAACGTATGGCACACCTGAAGCCATCTTGGTTGGAATAAAGTGGTAACTCTTAAAACATTTAATTTAAAAAGGAACAAAACAAGGGGGTTCATTTTGCCATAGAAAGTATGATTAGTGCTGCAGAAAGAAAAATTAGGGCACATTTTGAGTGACTTCTCAAATCCTCTTCTATTTCATTAAAAAATTCTGACATGCAGACTGTAACATGCACTTTCAATACCAGCAGCAGACTTCCCTGGTGAGCAGTAGCTTTACTACAGTGATCTAATAAGCAACTAGAGTGCGAACATTCAGAATTTATGGCAAATGTGTGACACATCTGAATGCCTTCTTGATGGAATCAAAGTAAAAAACTGAAAGTATTTCCTACTGAGGAGACTGTAGTAAATGAGGAAATTAGGAAACATCATAACAAATAAGTCTCCCAAAATGGCCACCAGAGACAAAAGAGCCCAAATGTAGCCCAAATATCACCCAGATGTAGCCTAAGTATAGCCCAATTACAGAATGTCCCAGAGTGTTCTAACCAACAACTAGAGCGCTAACAGTCTTACTTATGACAAAAGTATGGCACACCTGAAGCCATCTTGATTGGAATAAAGTGGTAACACTTAAAACATTTATTGACAAAGGAACAAAATGAGGGGCTTCATTTTGCCATAGAAATTATGATTGGTGCTGCAGAAAGAAAAATTAGGGCACATTTTGACTTCTCAAACCCTCTTCTATTTCATAAAAAAATTCTGACATGCAGACTGAAACATGCACTTTGAACACCAGCAGCAGACTTCCCTGGTGAGCAATAGCTTTACTACAGTGATCTAATGAGCAACTAGAGTGCTAACATTCAGAATTTATGGCAAATGTGTGACACATCTGAATGCCTTCTTGATGAAACCAAAGTAAAAAACTGAAAGTATTTCCTACTGAGGAGACTGCAGGAAATTAGGAAAATTCATAACAAATAAATCTCCCAAGATGGCCACCAGAGACAAAAGAGCTCAAATGTAGCCCAAATATCACCCAGATGTAGCCCAAGTATAGCCCAATGACAGAATGTCCCAGAGTGTTCTAGCGAACAACTAGAGCGCTAACAGTCTTACTTATGACAAAAGAATGGCACACCTGAAGCCATCTTGATTGGAATAAAGTGGTAACACTTAAAACATTTAATGTACAAAGGAACAAAATGAGGGGGTTCATTTTACCATAGAAATTATGATTAGTTCTGCAGAAAGAAAAATTAGGGCACACTTTGACTTCTCAAATCCTCTTCTATTTCCTAAAAAAATTCTGACATGCAGACTGAAACATGCACTTTGAATACCAGCAGCAGACTTCCCTGGTGAGCAGCAGTTTTACTACAGTGATCTAATGAGTAACTAGAGTGCTAACATTCAGAATGTATGCAAATGTGTGACACATCTGAATGCCTTCTTGATGGAACCAAAATAAAAAACTGAAAGTATTCCCACTGAGGAGACTGCAGTAAATAAGGAAATTAGGAAACTTCATAACAAATAAATCTCCAAGATGGCCACCAGAGACAAAAGAGCCCAAATGTAGCCCAAATATCACCCAGATGTAGCCCAAGTATAGCCCAATGACAGAATGTCCCAGAGTGTTCTTAAGAACAACTAGAACGCTTACTGTCTTACTTATGACAAAAGTATGGCACACCTGAAGCCATCTTGAATTAACTGGTAACACTTAAAACATTTAATTTAAAAAGGAACACAATGAGGGAGTTTATTTTGCCATAGAAATTATGATTAGTGCTGAAGAAAGAAAAATTAGGGCACATTTTGAGTGACTTCTCAAATCCTTTTCTATTTCATTAAAAAAATTCTGATATGCAGGCTGAAACATGCACTTTTAATACCAGCAGCAGACTTCCGTGTTGAGCAGTAGCTTTACTACAGTGATCTAATGAGCAACTAGAGTGCTAACATTCAGAATTTATGGCAAATGTGTGACATATCTGAATACCTTCTTGATGGAATCAAAGTAAAAACTGAAAGCATTTCCTACTGAGGAGACTGCAGTAAATGAGGAAATTAGGAAACTTCATAACAAATAAATCTCCAAGATGGCCACCAGAGACAAAAGAGCCCAAATGTAGCCCAAATATCACCCAGATGTAGCCCAAGTATAGCCCAATGACAGAATGTCCCAGAGTGTTCTTAAGAACAACTAGAACGCTTACTGTCTTACTTATGACAAAAGTATGGCACACCTGAAGCCATCTTGAATTAACTGGTAACACTTAAAACATTTAATTTAAAAAGGAACACAATGAGGGAGTTTATTTTGCCATAGAAATTATGATTAGTGCTGAAGAAAGAAAAATTAGGGCACATTTTGAGTGACTTCTCAAATCCTTTTCTATTTCATTAAAAAAATTCTGATATGCAGGCTGAAACATGCACTTTTAATACCAGCAGCAGACTTCCGTGTTGAGCAGTAGCTTTACTACAGTGATCTAATGAGCAACTAGAGTGCTAACATTCAGAATTTATGGCAAATGTGTGACATATCTGAATACCTTCTTGATGGAATCAAAGTAAAAACTGAAAGCATTTCCTACTGAGGAGACTGCAGTAAATGAGGAAATTAGGAAACTTCATAACAAATAAATCTCCCAAGATGGCCACCAGAGACAAAAGAGCCCGAATGCAGCACATATATCACCCAGATGTAGCCCACATGTAGCCCAATGACAGATGTGTGCAAAACACTTATTTTTTGTGTATTTGCAGTTTTATATAGTGCAGACTTGTCAGGTATTGGAGTGCTTTACATGAGCATTGGTTACATCACACAAGATCAAATTCATTTTGGTTGTAGACATGGGGAGATTAAATGATTTGACCAGAATCACAGAATGTTGAGCTGAAGCAGAAACTCCAACCTGGTTCCCCAGTTGCAAAGTCTGAGGCTCTGGAGGTAACACCACATCCTCTCCCCTAGGTGCAACATTTAATCAAGTGGTCAACTGGATAAAAAAACATAAAGATTACAAATAATTTAAAAGTTCTTTGTCGCTATTTGAAAACTCAGAAAATATGTCCTCATTTTAGTTTTTTAGAGCACTAACCATAATTTTGATGCAAATAAGACCCTCTTATATATGTAATTTCTAGTGGAAATACTCTAGGTATTACAGTTTTGATTACATCAAGATGACGTCAGGCGTTCCACACTTTTGTAATAAATATAGAATGTTAGCAATCTAGTTGTTCATTGGGATACTGTTGAGAGGCAGAGACCAGGGGCACGGACTCTGAAAATTGAAGGCAGGTAGGAGAGTGCGGATGCAACAATTTGACCACATTGGGCAGGCAGGAAGGGCAGTGGCAGCACAACAGACTATGGAGGGCAGTGGAAAGGGGGGCAGGGGCAACAAACCAACAATACAGGACTGGCAAGAGAGGCTGTGGCAATATAATAGACCATTGTGGGCAGAAGGAAGAGGCAGTGGTAGTACAACCATACATGCCAACAGACCCGTTTCAGCCAGGAAACGTCCAATGTTTTTAAGTTCAAATGGTCTTTATTTGATCTGTCTCCTGTCTACAATCTCCTCTTTTTCAATGTAACTCAAAGGGGAAAATCAATACCCCAGTTTTTTTTCAAAATCTCCCTCTTACCAAGTTCAAAATGTTCGCAAGTATGGTACGTTGGATCATGGTAGGCAGGAGGAATTGGGATAGGGACATGGACTCGGATAACAGAGGACAGGAGGGACATGGAGAGGTGCACTAAACTGACCCTACAGGGCAGGCATCAGGGTTTGCAGCAGCACAATACACCACACAGCGCATGCGGGACGGGAGTGCAGCACAACAATCCATAGAAAGCAATAGGGAGGGGACAGGACCATGCACATGGACAACAGAGAACAGAAGGGAAAGAGGCAATGGTAGCTAGCTGACCATAATGGACAGACAGGAGAGAAAGCTGCAGCATAACAGACCATAAAGGGCAGGAGGGACGGATCAGGGGCATTACAATGGAACAGACAAGCCAGGAGGGAGGGAATAGGGGTCTGCACATGGAAACAGAGGGCTGGGGGCAAGGGGGAAGGGCAGGAGCAGCAAGATGACCATGGAGGTCAGGCAGGTTGGGCACTAGAAACAAGACACACCATGGAGAGCAACAATGATACTATGATGGCATACGCACAGACCATGGAGGGAAGGTGGGAGGGGGTCAGGGGCAGCTAGCTGACCACACAGGGAAGGTGGGAGGGGCCATGGCAGCACAGAAGACCATGTATGGCAAGCGGGAGGGTTAGTGGCAGAACAATGGCTATGATGGGCAAGAAGGAGGGTGCAGGGGCATGCATAAAGGACCATGGAGGATAGAAGGGAGGGTCAGGACCTGGGCACAGACAAGAGAGTTCAGGGGACGGGGCCTCACAACAGACCGCACGGGGCAGGCAGGAGGAGCAGTTGCAGCACAACAGACCAGGGAGGGCAGAAGGATGTGGCAGTAAAATGAACCATGGAGGACAGGAGGAAGGGGATAGGGGCATGGCATGTGGACAGGCAGGGTGGAGGTGGCCGGGACAGGTTACAGTCATCTGACAATGCTAGGCAGGTGGGAGGGGAGTGCAGCTCAACAGAACACTCAGAGTAGATAGGAGTAGCAGGTCCATGGAATACGGTGTGCAAAAAGGATGGAGCGGGGGCGTGCACAAAGAAGGCAGGGGGAAGGAGAATAGGGGGAGCAAGCTAAGCACAGAGGCTAAGCAGGAGGTCAATGATGGGCCATAGGCAGGAGGAGTGGACTGGTACATCATGCTAAATGGAAGGTAGTGGCAGCACATCAGACCATGCATGGCAGGAGGGAGGAGGCTAGTCCGTGGATTCAGACAACAGAGGATAGGGAGGAGGTGGATGGGACAGCAAGCTAACTGTTCAGAGAAGGTGGGTATTAGAAACTTTATTGTTTTTAAAATGTGTGTATGTGTGAACTACTTAAAATATGAACAAGCATGCAGCATAATCTCACTTTTATTCAGGAAGAAGAGGACGTTTGTGACTGTGACTCCGGGCTCACTTGGCAGAAACACCCCCTGACCCTCCACCCCCATCGCAAAATGTAATGCCAGTGAAAAGGGTAGGTGGACGCAGTCTATATAGAACATAGCCCTGGGAGCACGATTGAAAATGAAAACTAGATATAGTATATGGTATAAACTATGCACCAAAAAGTGTGATATAAGATGAACCGAGGCGTGAAATATAATATGCAATACATTGTGCGCAATGACAGATTCATTGGAGAGCGCGAGATAGCACAGGCACTAGCGTGTGCTATGCGATATGCGCCTTGGAGTGTAATATGCACAGGGCAGTGTTGTGTAACCTAACTAGTCTCTAAAGTTGTAATATAAAATATGTGCTGGGGAGTGTAACGTTGCATATGCACTGTGACAAAGATATGGATCCCAGATTGTAATATGTATGGCATAGCACTGTGCGTTATAATATAGGCATCGAGGAAGGAACGTTAGATGGGGCAATATAACCCGTGTGAAGGCAAGTGTGGCATGACATATTCACGGGGTGGTGTTACAGTGCACATGGGCTAGAGAGTGTCATAGCATACGCACTAGCTGGTGAAATACAACACATTGGTGTGAGGCACTCAGCGGGCACTGGTGGGTGTAACACAGCATTGGGCTCAGCCAGGAGCACGCTGTGACTCTCAAGTGAGGTTCGTCTCCTTTCCAGAGAGTAAAATAAAAAGTATTACACATCCGGCGGTGGATGTGTGTTTTATTAACCGTGAGGGGGGTTTCTTGCATAGTTTGGTCGAATTTTTGTCGAATCCCCTTTGAATGGCTTGGTGTGCGTGTATATTAAATGTGCCCGTCAATAGCTACCCATGTTTGTATAAACAAAAGCCAAGGGTGTCTACTTGGAGAGTACCCACCGGCGGGGGCACCGGGATTAGGCACGGTAGGGCGTCAGACACGTCAGAGATTCACTAGCAGTGTAAATACATTCCATGTGGATTCATTCTATGCATAGTCGCCTTTTAATGAATATCACGCAAATCGTCATGGTGATAGGTACATACGGTTTGACCAGCATGTCCTAGGTGTTTCTATAAATATATATTTTTAAAAAATAATAAAAAACAAAGGCCGGCCCCGGGGGATGGGGTCCCCGGGGCCATAAGTGGCCTGAGGAGGGGGGCAACGCAGCTCCCTCCTAAAGAATTACAAAAAAAAAAAGGCAATGACCCAGGGGTTGGGGTCCCCAGGGCCGATTAAGGCCTTGGGAGGGCCAAATTAATTTTTTTCAACAAAAAAAGTTAGGGTGCAGGCCCTGGGGGATGGGGTCTCCAGGGCCAGTAAATTAGAAAAAGAAGGGGGGCCACACAGCCCTTCTTCTTAAAATAAAATAAATAAAAGACCGGCATCGCGCCGGAGGCCACGTCCCCTCCTTGCAGCACTCTGCAAATGCGCCCCCTGGCCAGTTGTAAGTTGGGGAATTAATTCCCCTTCAATACTGACGGTCCCTGAGGGCCAACTAGCCCAACATGTATCTCCAGTATGCGCCAGGGAGCTGCGTTGCAGACGGGTGTTCTGAAGCCACGCCCCTTCTTTCACCTCTATGCAACGCAGCTCTGTGGCGCTTACTGGAGGTACCTAGTGGGCTAGTTTGACCCTAGGGACCCTTAGGATTCAAGGGGACTTAATCTTTCAACTTAGAACGGCCACAGGGCGCATTTACACAGTGGTGAAGGGAGGAGACGGGGCCTGACGTGACGTGTGCAAACACACCCTGTGGTGCATTTTAAGTTGGGGAAATAATTCCCTTTCAATGCTGAGGGACCCTGGGGGCCAACTAGCCCACCACGTGCTTCCAGTAAGCGCCACTGCTCTGCGTTGCAGAGAGGTGGTGCAGGCTGTGCCCCTTTTTACACCTCTCTGCAATGGCGCTTAGTGGACGTACCTAGTGGGCTATTTTGCCCCTAGGGACCCTCAGGATTCAAATGAACTTAATCTCCCCAAAAATACGGCCACAGGCCATGTTTACACAGTGGTGAAGGGAGGGGACGGGGCCTGAGTTAACTTGTGCAAACAAGCCCTGTGGTGCGTTTTAAGTTGGGGAAATAATTCTTCTTCAATCCTGAGGGACCTTGGGGGCCAACTAGCCCACCAGGTGCTTCCAGTAAGCGCCACTGCGCTGCGTTGCAGAGAGGTGGTCAAGGCCGTGCCCCTTTTTACATCTCTCTGCAACGCAGCTCTGTGGCGTTTACTGGAGGTACCTAGTGGTCTAGTTGGACCCTAGGGACCCTCAGGATTCAAGGGGACTTAATCTCCTAACTTAAAACGGCCACAAGGCGTGTTTACACGGTGGAGAAGTGAGGGGATGGGGCCTGAGGTGACGTGTGCAAACACATCCTGTGGCGCGTTTTAAGAGGTAGTTTTAATCCCCTGCCCTATTATATACTAGGGGCTTACAGAGGAGGTCATGCTGATCACAGGGGGACCCCAACGCAAAGTGTACCCTAGTGTATGTAGGTGTTTTCACTGTATTCTGAGTGTCTTTTAACATAGCACTGGCTCTAAGACTGGTTAGTCAGACTCAGTTACTACCAGTATCCGTCTGAAAAAGTTGAGGGTACAGGATGATTTTGCAACAAGGCTTCTTTCTGCTCTTCTGTTTGTTCTTTCTGCACGTTATCCTTCTTCCTGCACTTTTCTTCGTCTTTGAGGACTTCTGTTGCTTCTTTCTGCATTTCTTTTTTTTCTTTCTGTGCGTTTTTTCTTCTTTCTTCACATATCCTATCTCTGTAGGCATAGTTAGAAATTAACATTTAAAAAAACCTTTGAAATTCACTGAAAAAACCATAGGTTTCAGTCACGTTATAGTTAGGAATTAGCATTTAAAAAACCTTAGAAATTCACTGAAAAAACCATAGGTTTCAGGGGCGTTATAGTTAGCTGGACTTTTCACTCGTACAAAACCATTGAAATTCCCCCGTTATAGTTAGTTCAGCTAACTATAACTCGCGCGCCCACAATGCACTGCTGATGACGTCACATATTACATCACTCATGACATGGTCAGTGACATCACTCATGACATCACTGATGACATCTCAAATAACATCACTGATGACATCATCCTTGCTGATAGAGTGGCAGACCTCCTCTTCCCCTAATATAACCTTTGATACACACATTCAAAAATAGAAACTAAAATTTTCAAAACAATGGACATACCAATATCAGTTACAACAACCTATTCAGTAATTCTAAGATCCACATACACATCCACTCATTCACCAACAGTCCTATACAGTCACTCATACATGTACTCACTCATCATATGTACTCATACACCTATACACCCTGTTACACAACGCCACTCATCCATAGAGTTACTCACACACATAGTCACTCATGCTAATAAAGAATCAAACATCCATTTACTTGCATATACAGTTATACACACACCACCACACTTACTTCTACAGAAACTTACACATACTTAGTCTTTTAAACAATCACTTATAGAAACACATACTTATTCATACAGGAACTCTTTCAATCTCTCACTCTCACATATACTCACTTACATACACCAATAGTCACATATACTAGTTTAAAACATATGTAGTTACTCATAAAGACACTATTGAGACAGTCATTCACTCACTAACACACCCATGCACACACTCATCCGCCCATACAGTCCTGCACACATGCTGTCTTCAACACAAACAGTGAGTCACCCATTCATGCACCTATGCACTTTGTAATACCCCCCCACCGAACCATATAGACACTCAGACACTCATACTGATACTCAAAAAACCAACTAATAACCTATATAGACACTCATGTAGCTACTCACCAACCCATGCAGCCACTTATACACAAAGTGAGAGACTGATACAGATATTTACATATTTAAACATTACTCACTAAGCAATGTATTCACTAAGATACACTTAATCAGTCAGTTATACAATCAATTTTTCAAAAACAAATCATCCATTTAGACACTTATATACCCATTTATTCTTCCATCGACCTTGAGATATACATATATAAAACATATGTAATTTTCAGAAAAACACACATTCACTGGATGATGTCATCAGTGATGTCATCAGTGATATCATTTGAGATGTCATCAGTAATGTCATGAGTGATGTCACTGACCATGTCATGAGTGATGTAATATGTGACGTCATCAGCAGTGCATTGTGGGCGCGCGAGTTATAGTTAGCTGAACTAACTATAACAGGGGAATTTCAATGGTTTTGTACGAGTGAAAAGTCCAGCCAACTATAACGCTGCTGAAACCGATGTTTTTTTCAGTGAATATATATATTATCTACTGGCGGTCGCCAGTAGATAGTTATAGTTAGGATCGTGTTTCCATAGGAAATCTCAAAATTCTATTTTGAATAACTTTGGCGCCGGTTGACGAATCCTAGCAAAATTTTTAAAACTAATGGGGCGCTCCGCTCAGCTCCTACCCTGAAAGTTTCGGGGTGATTCGTCAAGCGGGGGCCGAGAAAAAAGGGGGGTCCCAAAACGCGTTTTCCCCATGCATTTTTCCATAGGACCTTTAGACACAGCTACAGCCCGAATGGCTGAACAGAAATACTTGAAATTTGGCAGAGAGGTAGCCATAAGGTCAAGGAAGTGCCTTTCGCAGGTCTGGTGTAAATCTGTTCAGTATTTCCTGAGAAAATTGCATTTAAAAGCATATCAATATCTATCAGCGCGCAGCGTGCGCGCACTGTGCAAGCCCTGTGCGCGCACCCTGCCGTGCGCGAGCGTAATTCTGATTGGTTGTTACATGTCAGTAAACATTCAAATCGGTAGAAATCAGGAAGTGTCGGCCGCCATTTTGTCTGTCGCACTGAAAAGGAAGGTGGAGACCATGAATAGGGGGCAGGGTAGGGAGTTCTTGACCCCCAAGCCATTGTCAGGGGGCCACAGTAGGACCACGAAGGGCCCAAAAAAAGATTTTACTTTTTTTAAAAAACATCGTGAGGTGCGCGCACTCTACGCGCACCCAAAAAAAAACCTGAAAAAAAAATAGAAATAAAAATCATGTTTAAGTGTTTAGATATTAGGTGGCTTTAAAAAGAGCCCTTGTGTTTATTGAGTGTTTTTCGGTACCTACAAGTAAGTACCGATGCAGAGTCTAAAGTTCAAGAGGAAGACTCTGTTCCCTTCATCATTGAAATGTACACCATCTCCTCTATAAATGTCTTGCATGTTGTAACGCAAGTTGTTGTGGTATATAGAACCCATACCATAGTCTCTGAGGAAAGCAGAAACAGACTTATTGACGTGCTTTCTTGCTTTGTCAATCTGCGGACAATGTTGGTTGGACCAGTTCCACTTTTGCCTTTGGCATATATTATGTTATGTTATGTTATGTTATGTTATGTTATTTTATATTTATAAAGCGCACAGATGCCACAGCCAAGCGGCGTCCCGGCGCTATAAAAGGATGAGCAACATAACACCAGATATATAGTACCAGCCACGACCACTAAACCAAAGGAAACAAAAAAGTTTTAACAGCTTTTCTGAAAGGCAGCAAGTCAGAAATAGAACGGATGCTAACAGGCAGTGTGTTCCAGAGGCTCGCTGCCAAAACCCCAAATGAACGGCCGCCCATTCTGGCTTTTTTAAAACAGGGAACCTTAACCAGAAATTGACCCGTTGAACGTAGTGTTCTAGCAGGGGTGTAGTAGGAGATGGTCTGAGCTAAAATAGGAGGAGAGGCAAACTTCGGAATTTTAAAAACCAGGCACAATATTTGGAACTTTATCCTCTGCCTAAAGGGCAACCAATGAAGATCAGAAATGGGACGCCTGACTGAGCAAAACTTAGGCAAACCAATCAACATTCGAGCGGCCGCATTTTGCACACGCTGACGGCGTGTGAGCTCTGCTTGGTTGGTGCCCAATAAAAGTGCGCTGGCATAATCTAATCTAGAGAGAATCATGGCCTGAACTATAAGTTGCCTAGTAGAGGCGTCGAAAAATTTCAAAATAGGCCTAAGGCTCTGAAGAACACCAAAACAGGTACCCGCCAATTTTTTTGTGTGAGGGGTAAATGATAACTTGCCGTCAAGCAAAACCCCCCGATTCTTCACCTGGGTTACCGGAATAGGAGTTTGGCCAAGTTCTGACGGCCACCAATCGTCTCCCCAAAGGTGAGGTTCTTTGCCCAACACCAAAACTTCAGTTTTAGTGGCATTAAGTTGGAGACGGTTATCGGTCATCCAGCTTGCCACCTCCCTAAGGGCTCTCTGAAAATTGGAGGCATTCAACGCAGTATTCCCATTTAGTGCGACCGCTAATTGTGTGTCATCGGCATATGACACCATGGTTAGGCCCCATTTATTGGCAACCCCCATCAGCGGTCTCACATACAAGTTAAACAGGGTCGGACTGAGTGCCGAACCCTGCGGAACTCCTTGGGAAATAAGGCGAGGAGAAGATTCATAGGGGGATGTACACACTTTAGAGGTACGCTCAGCCAAAAATGAACGAAACCAATCTAAAGCAGTACCCTCCACTCCGGCTTCTCTTAATCTCTGGAGCAGAATCGGGTGGGAAACAGTGTCGAAAGCGGCACTAAGATCCAAAAGGATCAGTGCCGCCGTCTGTCCAGAGTCTAACAGTCTTCGTAGATGCTCAACCATAGCCACCAAAGCTGTCTCAGTGCTATGGCCTGCTCTGAAGCCATTCTGGGAAGGATGAAGGATACCTGTGTTTAAAAGATGACCAGATAGAATATTATTAACATGAGCCTCAGCAATCTTAGAGACCCATGGAAGCAAAGAGATGGGCCGGTAATGTTCTGGTTTTGTTGGGTCTAAAGTAGACTTTTTCAATATCGGCATAACCATGGCTTGCTTCCATTTTATAGGTACCGTCCCAAAACTAAGAAATAACCTGATGAGATTGTGAAGAAACGGAAGACAGATCTCAGCGGATTCCCTAAATTGTGCAGGTCTCAGAGGGTCCATCGGAGAACCCGATTTGACCTTCACCACTAGGGAATCAAATTCTTCCTGAGATGGCACAGGAAGCACTAACAATGGACTAAAGACAATATACATAGATTCTACATTGTTAATGGATGTGGTAGAGGAGGGAAAGGATCTGTAAATCGCATCCACTTTTTCCACAAAAAAAGACGCTAGTTCTTCACAATGAGCCTGAGAGCCATTCCCCAACACAACGGTTTTTCTATTGGTTAAATCTTTGAGAACCTTAAAGATTAATTTGGTTGGGTTAGCACAGTTCTTGAATTCTGAGGAGTAGAAAGAGGCCCGTGCTTTGCAAATAGCTCGATGATATAGCTTAATGCTGGCCTGATAACCCTGTTTAAGGATAGGGTCATATGCCTTGCGCCAGGCTATTAGAATATACAAAGGTAGTTTGTGGAAAAAGTGACATCAATTGCACAAAGGTGTCCTTAACAAGCATTTCCAGACCTACCCCAGTTAAAGTGCCTGGGTCATTTCCACCACAGTGCACAATAATAAGGTTAGGCTGTGGGAGATGTAGAAAGGTTTTCACCAAAGGCATTAATTGGTGCCACTTTAACCCTCTCTGACAAATCCATTTAATGTCTACATTTGGCAAAGCAAGATCTCTCACCATACCTCTTTTTTCTGCATACTTTTCACTCCAGAAGACATAGCTGTGACCTACAATCCACACTGTGAACATCTTTCAAGGAGATGTGGATGCACTCAGGAGGTTTCTTTCAGTAGAATGGCAATATGAAATGAAAGACAGTTGTAAAATGGAGGCATACATATTTTTTTTTAATAAAAAGAACTCATTGGCTGTTTCAAATCATTTTACAGTTAATACTAGGCTGTATGTGTACATTTTTAGAAGCATGTTTTGTATTGGTTCAGAAAAATGTGTTCCCACAGAACATTACTTTGGATTTGCTGTTAGGTTTGAAAAGTCAAGCACTCTTGCTCTTTGGATTTGAAACATTGTGTGGTGAACTACTGACCTCTCTGCTCACACCAGTGTTCCATGACCTGTCGCTATGGTAGCAGGCAGAAGTCATGTTGGGGGAAGGGATGATTTGGAAAAGGGGTTGAAAGTTGCAACCAATAGAAATGTGTGATTCCATTTGAAAAAATGTGGGAAGAACTGTGATTTGAAATGAACATTCATATGTGTGAAAAAAGAGAGGGAAACATTGCCATTTACTGGTTCTGCTGAGAGGAGAGAGGTGTACAGCTCTGAGATTCTGGCTCTGATAATCTGCTGTTTGAGTGCCACATTTATTTCTCAACTAAATAATTTTAAAGGTGAGTTATGAGTTTGAGAGGGGAAGTATGTGGTGTATTTTGATATAAATAATAGAAATTTCATTTTTCTTTTAAAGTTGAGTTTTACATTTTGTGGTTTAGGAGATATTTAACTGTTTTGAACTTGTAAGATATTATGGAGTATGTCTTCACTGTAAGTTAAGGTGTAGTGGTATCAGTGAGGAATATTGTTTTGTGCCTAGAATCACATCATGAGTCTGTCTACACACAGGATTTGTTGTCAGAGATTTAATTTGTGTTGCTTTTGTTCTGTTAGCCTTGCACTCGCAGAAAAGGGGTAGTTTGTTAACTTAAAGTGTGATGGTTAGCATTCAGCAGAAATCAGTTACTCACAAATGAGAGGCAAATGCAAACACATTTAAAAATAGTATGGTACATTTTCCTACTACTTTAAAAGTTGTGTTTTTCATTTTATGTTAAGGAAGATATTTAAGTGGCTTGAACATGTTATATATTATGGAGTATGTCTTCACTATAAGTTAAGGTTTAATGGTATCACCCAGGAATTCTGTTTTCTACCTAGAATCACACCATGAGACAGTGAGCACACAGGAAATGTTATCAGAGATTTGATTTGTGTTGGTCTTGCTCTATTACCCTTGCACTCGCAGGAAAGGGGCAGCTTGTTTTTTGTAACACATGGTCATGGCCTCAAGGAGCTGTTAGGACATGTGCTCCTGTCTGTGTAAACTATAAGAAAAATGTGTCAGGCTGTCACAGTAATTATCACTTGCTCTACCACAGTACTAAATGTGCTTTCAAATTGCCAAAGGAAATATCGATTTCTGCCTAGAATCACACCATGACTATGTGTGCACACAGGAATTGTTGTCAGCGTTCCAATTTGTGTTGCTGTTGTTCTGTAAAACTTGCACATTCAGGAAAGGGCCAGCTTGTTTTCTTCAAATGTGTTGGTTAGCACTCAGCAGAAATCAGTATCTCAAAAATGTGAGACAAATGCAAACACATTTGAAAATAGCATGGTAGATTTTTCATCAATTCTTGCAATGGCTGGGGTGGTTCCTACATGTTGAAAAGTCTAATTAACCCTTACCACACATGTAGTCTTATACACATGTCTGCACTCTTCATGCAGTTGTGGAAGTCTCCATGCAGATCTCTCTTGCAGCTGACAATACACAGTTTCCAGAAACACACTCTTTGCACACACGCAGCAGCTTCTCGTACACTCCCATGTATAATAGTCAGCTGTGTGTGGTGTTTTAGATAGTAGAGTGTAACACAAACAGATTCAATGTCACCAAGGCTCATTTCCTTTGCTCTAGTCTAATCACTCACCCTGTAACACATGGTCATGGTCTCAAGGAGCTGTTAGAACATGTGCTCCTTTCTGTCTGTGTAAACTATAAGAAAAATGTGTCAGGCTGTCACAGTAATTATCACTTGCTCTACCACAGTACTAAATTTGCTTTCAAATTGCCAAAGGAAATATCGCTTTCTGCCTAGAATCACACCATGACTCTGTGTGCACACAGGAATTGTTGTCAGCGTTCCAATTTGTGTTGCTGTTGTTCTGTAAAACTTGCATATTCAGGAAAGGGCCAGCTTGTTTTCTTTAAATGTGTTGATTAGGACTCAGCAGAAATCAGTATCTCAAAAATGTGAGGCAAATGCAAACACATTTGAAAATAGCATGGTAGATTTTTCATCAATTCTTGCAATGGCTGAGGTGGTTCCTACATGTTGAAAAGTCTAATTAACCCTTACCACACATGTAGTCTTATACACATGTCTGCACTCTTCATGCAGTTGTGGAAGTCTCCATGCAGATCTCTCTTGCAGCTGACAATACACAGTTTCCAGAAACACACTCTTTGCACACACGCAGCAGCTTCTCGTACACTCCCATGTATAATAGTCAGCTGTGTGTGGTGTTTTAGATAGTAGTGTGTAACGCAAACAGATTCAATGTCACCAAGGCTCATTTCCTTTGCTCTAGTCTAATCACTCACCCTGTAACACATGGTCATGGTCTCAAGGAGCTGTTAGAACATGTGCTCCTTTCTGTCTGTGTAAACTATAAGAAAAATGTGTCAGGCTGTGACAGTAATTATCACTTGCTCTACCACAGTACTAAATGTGCTTTCAAATTGCCAAAGGAAATATAGTTTTCTGCCTAGAATCACACCATGACTCTGTGTGCACACAGGAATTGTTGTCAGCATTCCAATTTGTGTTGCTGTTGTTCTGTAAAACTTGCACATTCAGGAAAGGGCCAGCTTGTTTTCTTCAAATGTGTTGGTGAGCACTCAGCAGAAATCAGTATCTCAAAAATGTGAGACAAATGCAAACACATTTGAAAATAGCATGGTAGATTTTTCATCAATTCTTGCAATGGCTGAGGTGGTTCCTACATGTTGAAAAGTCTAATTAACCCTTACCACACATGAAGTCTTATACACATGTCTGCACTCTTCATGCAGTTGTGGGAGTCTCCATGCAGATCTCTCTTGTAGCTGACAATACACAGTTTCCAGAAACACACTCTTTGCACACACGCAGCAGCTTCTCCTACACTCCCATGTATAATAGTCAGCTGTGTGTGGTGTTTTAGATAGAAGTGTGTAACGCAAACAGATTCAATGTCACCAAGGCTCATTTCCTTTGCTCTAGTCTAATCACTCACCCTGTAACACATGGTCATGGTCTCAAGGAGCTGTTAGAACATGTACTCCTTTCTGTCTGTGTAAACTATAAGAAAAATGTGTCAGGCTGTCACAGTAATTATCACTTGCTGTACCACAGTACTAAATGTCCTTTCAAATATCGCTTTCTGCCTAGATTCACACCATGACTCTGTGTGCACACAGGAATTGTTGTCAGCGTTCCAATTTGTGTTGCTGTTGTTCTGTAAAACTTGCATATTCAGGAAAGGGCCAGCTTGTTTTCTTCAAATGTGTTGATTAGCACTCAGCAGAAATCAGTATCTCAAAAATGTGAGGCAAATCCAAACACATAGCAAACACATTCAACGTCATCAAGGCACATTTCCTTTGCTGTAGTCTAATCACTCACCCTGTAACACATGGTCATGGTGTCAAATAGCTGTAAGGACATGTGCTCTTTTCTACTTCTCTAAAATATATGAAAAATGTGTCAGGCTGTCACAGTAATTATCATTTGCTCCTCAACAGAAGTACATGTGCTTTCAAATTGCCAATCAGATATCGTTTTCTGCCTAGAATCACACCATGAGTCTGTGTGCACACAGGAATTATTGTCAGAGATTTAATTCATGTTTCTCCTATTTTGTAAGACTTGGACTCGTAGGAAAGGATCAGCTCATGTGATAGGATTTGAAAAGTTGAAAAAAAAAATTGAATTGAATTGAAATTTCATAAAGGTATTTTTTTTTAGTTTTTTGCAGGTATTGCTGAGCAACAGTGAAAAAATATAAAGATGCCTATAAAGTCAAGAAAAAGAAAAGAAAAGAAACAACAACTATATTTGAAGACGACTGGTAAAAAAAAAATAGGAGGCGAAGCGTGTGTTGGAAAACAGAAAAAGTCTTCTGGTAAGCAAACTAAAGAATTTTTAAAAAATATCTTCCAAAAAAAAATAAATGATTGAAAGATAAATTCAAACAGTGGTTCAAGTACAAAACTACAACAGAGTCGACAGCAAAAACAAAATGCTAATATAGACTCAGAAGTTAGGAAGAGTGACTTAACACGGAAAATAGATTTTAAAAACATTCGTCGAAAAATGAGAAGAGTGATGTTAAATTTGCTGAAGGATGTGAAAAAATATAAGAAAAAAACCAAATTTTATAAGAAAAAGAAATTAATTGAAAGTATTGCTACCAAGGCATTAGAAATAAAAAAAAACTATTCATTTTAATTTTGAACAGGATGCGTAGATTAGATAAATTAGTCAATGCAATGAAGTCACAAAGCAAAAGGAAAAGAGAAGTAAAAAAAAAACTTTTGTAAAGTGTTCTTAGGAGAATGAAAGCATAGTTCAAGTACTGAACCATTTTTTAATGAAGAGAGTTATCTTCAAAGTAATAGTTTGTTGCATGCAGTTGACACCAATGGTAGAGCATATGAAGTTAAGGATGGTTGTGTAATGGAAAAGGAGAAAATGGTTCCAAGAAATGAGGAACAAGTGATGGCTGATGAGGTTATGGGAAGACGTCCTAAAGCCCCAGTGTACACTTGGAATTGTAGTAGTATTTGTACTGTGCGTCAGGAATCTATTGATAAATTACGTGACTTTCTAAGAGAATATAGTAAAAAGAGTGTTAAACAGAAGATTAAGGTGCTTCAAAGACTAGATCCATGCAGAGTGAGAGAGAATACTGGTTTGCAAGGACATTCTCTGGCTTGTCTATCTAGGAAAGTGAGTCAAAGTGTTTTTCACCATTTTAGGATGCTGGCTGTTCATCATACTGAAATGAGAAAGTTTGTGAGAACATTGTATTTTGCTAAAAGTCCAGCACTAAAGTTAAATGAGTTGAATAATGCTCTGTTCCGTGGATCTGTATCAGATGTAGTGAAGGTTACTGATGAAATTCAGTTTTGTTACTTTGGTCCAGAGCAAGAAAGTGTAGAAAATGACACAGTGATTGATGAAAATGTGGAAGAGAATGTAGAACTTCACTGTTAGTAAAAATTTTGAAGATGAAATGACAAAATGTACTATTATCTCTAATGAAAGACCAAATATTACTTGTATTTGTTGCCGGAGAAGCCATTATAAAATTCAAACAAGGAATGTTGATCTGTATAAAAAAAGTGAAAATGAAGATAATTATAAGTGGAAAGATTTTGCAATATATATATTTCTGGAAAATTGTTTTGATTTGGGTGAAGATCAGCGTATTTGTAAATACTGTTATAACAAGTTAGAAGAAAATAGAATGCCAGCTAGAGCTGTACATAATAATTTAGAATTGGTTGATATTCCTCCAGAACTTTCTGATTTAAATACGTATGAGTCTATACTCATTCAATGTGTCCATCCATTTCAGACCATAGTGCGTATGGAGCCAAAAACTGGTAAATTACCTCCTTCGGATTTACAAAGAGGTTTAAAAGGAAGAGTTGTCTATTTGCCATTGGATTTGAAAAAAAATATGGAAACAATTGATGCAGATACTTTGGAAACTGAACCATTAGTTATTCTGGTTAATGGTGTACCTACAAAGAATAAGAAAATTTGGCAGGAGCTGGTGGATGTACGAAAAGTTCAAAGAGCAAATTTGTATTTGAAAAAAAATAATTAATAATATGAAGCCATTTATATGGATGAAGATGAAGAAGAAATACTAGAAGACACAGGAATACCAACTGGGCAACTTGAAAAAGTGGATAAGTCAAAAGAAGAAGAAATTTATGAACATTTCAGCATACATCCTCTTAATTCTAAAGAAGTTATGGGAAACACTATTGATCTGTTTCAGATGAAGAAAGCACAAGGAACTCCTGTGAGTGTATGGGAAGAGAGCTTGGAAGCTCGTTGTTTTCCACAGCTGTTTCCTACAGGAGAAGGAGGACGATATGATGAACGTCCAGTACAGATTCCTGCTTCGGAGTATCGGACTACAAGATTATATGCAGAAGATCCTAGATTTCGTCAAAGTATTCCTTATTTGTTCCATCTTTTATTTGAAAGTGACTTGTCAGCACTATCTTATGCAGTAAATCACATTTTGAAAACTGGAGTACATCTGCGTAATGTGACTGCAAAAGATTTTATGAACAAAGTGCAACAGCGAGATGATCATTTGGAATCTCAATTGATCAATTTGATGGCTTGTCAGCGTGGGACTAATGAATATTGGTACCGACGCCATGGAGAATTGAAGTGTATGTTACAGAATTTAGGAACTCCTACATGGTTCCTTACCCTAAGCTGTGCTGAGTACGCTTGGGATGATCTTCTGGATTTTCTTCGAGAGGCAAATTCAAATATTGAAAACATCCAATACAAGACAGCAGGAGAATTGTGCTCATTGGATCCGGTTATTGTTTGCAGATATTTCAATCATAGATTTGAGGCTATGATGTCCTTCATCTGCAATAAAAAAAATCCACCTCTTGGAGAAGTTGTGGATTTCTTTTGGAGAAAAGAGTACCAAGCCAGAGGTGCTCCTCATATTCATATGCTGTTGTGGATCAAGGATGCCCCAAAATTTGGAACAGATTCTGATGATGCAGTTTTAAGTTTCATCGAAGGATATGCAACATGTGCTATACCTAAAAGCACAGAAGAGAAAAATTTAAAAGAGCAAGTTTTACGTTTCCAAAGTCATCGGTGTGGAAAATACTGTCGACGAAAGTACAGGAGTAAAGATAAATTCTACACAAAATGTCGATTTGGATTTCCACGACCTGTTCTTTCAAAAGGAAGAGTAAACAAGAAAATCACCTAAAAATACCTACAATCTAAGAAGAAAAGAAGAGTCAAAATATATAAATGACTACAACCCAGTCATTTTATCCATGTGGAATGCTAACATGGATATACAGTATGTGGCTGACAATTCTATTGCTGTTGCTCGCTATGTCAAATCTTACATCACTAAATCAGAGAAAACGGAATTGAAGGAAATGTGGGAAGAGATTTCTCACGAGAAGACTGTCAGTAAGAAGCTATACAGTTTCAGTTTAAAGATGTTATCGCATCGAGAAATTGGATCCTACGAATGCTCAGATAGGTTATCATCTGCAAGTCTGTACTCAAAATCCAGAAGAATAATTTGGGCAAGTTTAGGTCTTGCAGGAATGCGAAATCGGGTACTGAAATCTATTCGAGAAATTGAATATTTAGCAGAGTTCGAACCAGAAAGTACAGACATTTTAAGAACAAACATGTTGGACACATATTATCCACAAAGAAGTCATCACCTTGAGAACATGTGTCTCTATGAAGTGCTGCAGAACTTTATTTTTAAACGGAATGCCACAGAAGATATCAACAATGGAAAATATAAAGTCATTGGTGATGAAGGATGTTTGGTGAAGCAAACAAAAGGAAGTTTGATAAATCACCGGAAGCTGAGTTGCGACACTCCTGATAAAAAGGAATTTTACTACTTGGCACTTTTGCAGCTGTTTAAACCATGGCATTCAGAGGACGAACTACCTGGAGAATTTCAGAGCTATGAAGTTTCCTTCAATGCTAGCAAAGACAGCATAGAATGCAGTACTTTCACAACTTATGTTCAAATGTTAAATGAAGAAATTGAACAAGAAGCAACAATTGCAGCTGAAGTAGCTAGAGACAGTTCTCAAGACAGTCAAAGTTCTGGGACATTCAGTCAAGATCCTCTAGGACAACCGATTGTCGAAAATGAAGCAGCAATAGCTATGAACAAAGTGGAAACAGCTATGAATCAAGCTCAGGAAGATTTAGCAGACTTAACATATTTGGAGGAGCAACTGAATGAAGAACAAAAACAAATTTATGAAGAAGTCAGACAAAAAATTGATCACGGATTACTACATGAAAATAAAGAGTGCTCATGCACATCTTTTGAACCAATGAGAATGTATGTAAGTGGACAAGCAGGAACTGGAAAAAGTTTCTTAATTAATGTAATTAGAAGGTACCTACAGAAGAAAATGGAATCCATTTTGTCTTGTGTTGTTACTGCTCCAACTGGGTTAGCAGCATATAACATCAAAGGAGTTACCTTACATCATTTGCTAATGTTACCAGTAGAGCATGAGAACAAAATACAGTACCACAAACTAGCAGGAGAAACATGCTTGGAAGTTTCAAGAGTATTGAAGAAAATGAAAGTACTCATTATTGATGAGGTTAGCATGGTATCAAACTTAATGCTTGCCTTTGTGCATTTAAGAATGCAGCAAATTCTGAAGACAGACTTTGACGTGTTATTTGGAGGAAAACACATCATAGTTTTTGGAGATCTTTTGCAACTTACTCCAGTTAAAGGACAACCGGTATGCCATACACTTACACATGAAGACACAAAAAATTCATTAGGAAGTATAGGCAATGTAAATATTTGGACATATTTTGAGTATAAGGAACTCATTACCAATATGAGGCAAGCCAATGATGAGGACTATGCAAGTATTCTGAAAGATATAAGAATTGGACTACTCACAGAACATGGCAGAAAAGCATTACAGAGTCGATTGCTATGTAATTTGTTTCCAACAGAACAAATAGTTCCAGAGAAAATATACAAGAAAATTTCGGAAAAAAATACTATAATCTGCTTAATGCCAACACTACATGAATGCTCTGTATTCAATCAAGAACTTTTGAAATTGGAAAATGAAGAGATCATAAAACTGGAAGCTGTGGATAAAATAGAACATGAACGAATAACTATTATATTGACAGGCAAATTGGGTACTAAATTGGATTCTCTGGAGAAAAACATTTCAAAAACAGCTGGTTTGGAAAAGAATCTTTATGTGTGTATGAACTGTAGAGTAATTTTAAGACGTAATTTGGATGTAGAGAAAGGTTTAGTGAATGGAGCTATGAGAAGAGTTGTGGGTTTTGTCAATTACCAGAAAAAAGTTGGAATTGAATGTTTAAAAATAAAAATTTGATCAGATACAAGAGGTTAAAGACATTTGTCGTTGTTCAGTTCGTTTCTTGCTTGTGAAAGACTTATATGTACGTAGGAAGCAGTTTCCGTTTTCTCTAGCATATGCTGTAACTATTCACAAATCTCAAGGATTAACTGTTGATAGTGCTTTTGTAAACATTGGATCTACTTTGTTTAAAGAAGGTATGGCATATGTTGCTTTGTCACGCGTGAAAAAAATATCTGGGTTATTCATGATAGACTTTGATGACTCAAAAGTTAGTGCTGATGCAAACTGTGTAAAGGAGTATAATAGATTAAGAAGAAGTTATGCTCCTCATTTAGGTCAGTATCCTGTGTTTGAAAAACGTGTTGTTTGTCGGAAAAGGAGATTTGAGAATATCTGTAATGAGGATGTACAGAAGAGAAAACAAAAAGATAGTGATGTGACTGCAAGCAAAAAGAAAAAGGACAGTGTGGAAGAGGTTGTTGGTTGTCATTTTGAAAATAGCTCTGGTGTCAACTGCTACGCAAATGTAGTGCTGAATGTTGTATTTTATCTTGATTTTTTGCAAGAGCAGATAATACTAAATCATGAAAAAAGATTCTGTTCTTTGCTGACTCTCCTTTACGAGAAGCTGAGTAATGATAAAACTAAAATAGAAAGTGCTTCTGATGTTAGAAATCTTTTAGACGTATGTTCTGGACGTACACAGTTTACACAAAATGTCCAGCAAGATGCACAGGAATTCTTGATGTATATCCTGATGGTACTGGAAGATGAAGGGGTAGAAGTAGAACATTTATTTGGTGTCTCTTATAAATGGGAACATTGTTGTGATAACTGTATGAACACAAGCAGTACTAATGTTGATTCTGAAAGGTTCATATATTTACCATTACCAGAGAGTAAAACAGTGACTTTTAGTAAATTAGTTAAAGATGCTAATCACAACATGGAATGTTCTAAATGTAAATCTGAAATGTTGTCAACGTTATTTTTAAAGAAATATGGACAGCATGTAATTTTAATGGTACAACGTTGTAGAGCTGATGGAACAAAATTGGAAACTTTACTAAAGAAGTTTGTTGGCAACCAAGTATCTATATCTGGAAAAACTTTTGTAGCAGTTGCAATAATTTCTCATGATGTTCCTTCTATAACTTCTGGTCATTACACAGTTTATCTTAAATGTGAAAAAGGATGGACACTGTGTAATGATTCTCAATTGATTTTCAAGCAACGTTTGCCTTATGATTACCCAATTGTTCTGAAACCCAAATTTTAAATACTAACATCATCATCGGAAGAAAGCATTATTAAAATTTAAAAGGCTTAAAATTGGATATTTCGCTCAAAAGAGATTTTAAACTTACCATTTGGCCTCAAGGAAAGGTAAAACAAACATTTGTGGACTTTTTTGACAAATATTATTTTGGAAAATGTTCTTTTGTAACAAGGTTTACAGACGTTATTTCTTGAAAATTGTTATTGTTCTTAAAAGGTATTTTTGACATTTCTATTAAGGTATGTTTTAGTGAGGATACATTTGGGGCTTTTTTAAACAATCTTTCAGGTTGTTTTTTTTTTGCCCGCTGTTAAATGATGAATACAATTGATTTCACTATTTTCAGTGAAAATAAAAACATTCTGAAAACAGCAAAAAAAGGGCAAAACATTGCTTTGCTAAATATGAAAAAACATGTACTGTTTAATAAAGTGTATGTTAAATATTAATACTTTTTTTCTTTTTTTCAGAACTAGAAAGAAAATTTAAAAGATGTAATTCAGTTATCTTTGCAATTAAATAAAAACATTTAATTCTAAATTATTTATTTTGATGGTCAGGTAAGTTTAACATATCTGTATGTGTCACTGGTTTAGTTTCATGCTTCCTTTTCTTCACCTCTCCTTACTCTACTTTTCTCATTTCTCTTCTCACTCTCTCTTCCTGCTTTACTACTCTTTTTTAACTCCCTCACTCCTTCTCTACTACTCCCCTACTTTTACTACCTCCATCACTAATTTTTCATCCATGTTTCTTTTTCTGTATGCATATGACTTAGTCTTTTTAACTGCCTTACTCCTTCTCAGTTGTTTGCTCTCTGTGTCTGTATCTGTCACTCTTGGTTTGTCTGTTTTACCCTTAATTTCCTTAACATCTCTGGGGCACATTTACAAGCCACCTGCGCCACCACTACGTCAATTTTCTTGATGAACTAGTGGCGCAGGGTGCTTTTCCATATTTACAAGGAGAGGATAAGCCTCTTTGTGTGTCTTTTCCTCTCCTTGTAAATACAGTGCAATTCTAATACAGCACTAAAATGAGCTATTATCTTTTTTGGGTACCTATACATAAATACTGATGCAGAGTTTAAAGTTTAATAGGAAGACTCTCTTCCCTTCATCTGTGAATTGTACACCATCTCTTTTTTAATTACTTTGCCACTCCCCTCTCTTTGTCAGGGAGTCCCTGAAGGTTTACTAAAGGTGAAAAAAATGATTTCTTTTTTTTTTTAAAAACCCATTGGGTGCGCGCTGAGTGCGCGCACCCTAAAAAAAAAGAGAAATAGATTCTAAAAAACAAGTTTTTGTGTTTTGGTTTTAGGTGGCTCTAAAAAGAGCCCTTGAGTTAATGTAGGGACAGAGGAAGAGAAAAACGAAAAAAAAAAATAAGAAAATTATGGCCTTTCGCAAGGATGCTCCTCAAATTTTCTTTGAATGAGATCAATACTGCTCTCACCCAAAGTAATAAGAGTACCACAATCCATGCAGTGTGTACTCATCCTCCCAAAACAAGGACGAATATCCAGAGGTGTGGAAGAAGGTGAAGGCACCATCGCAGAAGAAGTGCTCGCCTGAGCTGCCGAAGATGTGCTCGGCTGAGTTGCTGCAGATGTCGTCGGCTGAGCAGGTGGAGGGTTTGCTCCAGAAGCTCGACGAAAAGTCACTGGATGTATTGCCTCAACGTGCCTCATCATAGTATGAATACTAAAAGAGTACTTCTTGTTAGCATTCCCACGTGACAAGACGCGCTGACACAGTTTGCAGGTGACCTTTGGTGCATTCACCTTCTTTTGTCCCTCTGGAAAAGTGAAAAACTGCCATATGAAGGAGTCTTTCTGCTTCCTCTGTCTCTCAAGAGTGTCCTGTTCACTCTCAGAAGATGGCTGCTGCTCTGCCATTGTATCTCAAAAACAGATTAGCTCCTTCTCCTAGGGAATCAGAACTAACAATGAGGGGGTGGGTGTGATTTTGGAAGAATCTGGAACTAAAAGTACTTTGAACCAATGAAAAGTGATGTTTCTTGATCACATGACTTGCCATGAGGGGATTGGGTGTGGTGTTGAAACAATCTGAAACTGAAAGTAATGAAAACCAATTAAAAGTGTTGTTTTATTATTCACATAACCCGAGGTGCGCGCACTGAGCAAGCTCCGAGCGCGCACGGTGCAATTACGCATGCGCGAACGCGTACGCGCACGCGCGCATGCGCATACGTAACGCGCATACGCAGCACACGCGTATGCGCGAACGTCAGCGCGCATACTCTACGCGTATACGGAAGTGTACCGCGTGGAGCACGTACGACGCACGCACGCATGCGTACGTACGCATGCGTACTGGGTGCGCGCTCCGAGCGCGCACTAAAACGTATGTATGCGTACGTAAATAACGTATGCCGGAATTCATGAAAAACGTACGCAAACGTACTAGGTGCGCGCTCTGAGCGCGCACCCTAAGAATTTATTTATAAAAAAAAAAGTGGACATGACTTAATAGAAGATATTAACTATGCTGTTCAACTTTATCCTAATTGAAAGTTAAAAAAACAAATGTGCCACACCAAATTAAAGGATACAGATAATATATAAATGTATACATAGGGAAATTTTTGAAAAAGAAATATTTAAAAAATATAATTAAAAAATACAAAAATTAGCATTTAAAAAACCTTTGAAATTCAATGAAAAAACCATAGGTTTCACACACATTATAGTTAGGAATTAGCATTTTAAAAACCTTGCAAATTCACTGAAGAAACCATAGGTTTCACACACGTTATAGTTAGGAATTAGCATTTAAAAAACCTTGCAAATTCACTGAAAAAAACAGAGGTTTCACACACGTTATAGTTAGCTGGTCATTTTACGCGTAAAAAACCAATGAAATTCCCCCGTTATAGTTAGTTCAGCTAACTATAACTCGCGCGCCCGCAATCCACTGCTGATGACGTCACATATTACATCACTCATGACATGGTCAGTGACAACACTCATGACATCACTGATGACATCTCAAATGACATCACTGATGACATCACTGATGACGTCATCCATGTGAAAAATTACCACATCTTCACACACCCTAATATAACCATTAATACACTAACTAAAAATTTGAGAGTTCCATTCTCAAAACCATATATACTGCAATAGCAATCATTACATACCCACTTATTAACTCTTTGGTCTTCATATACCTCCACTTGCTCACCTGTACAGTCACTCATACTTACAGTCACTCCGTACAAAACTATAATATACATTTAAACACTTATATAGAAACTCACACACTAACAAGTATCCATAGACCTACTGTTACACCCACTCAGTCATGCAAATAATCACACTCCCATTTTCTTACCTATGCAGTGAAACACACTCAAGTTCACTTACTCATAAAATTAGTATCACATTCTTACACTCTTATAGAATCATTGATACAAGCACACTCTCATCCATACAGTCACTTTCACAATCACACACTCTCATATCTACTCACTTATATACTCTTACACGCACATATACTGCCTTTCACATATGTAGTAAGTTACAAATGTACTACTGAGATAAACATTCAATCCCTAACACACCCAAGCAAACACTCACTCAACCGTACAGTCCATCACAGATGCAGTCTTAAAACCATGCTCCCATAAAATCACCCACTCACATATCTATGCATAGAGTGGCACACACCCTACCCACACAAACACTCATGAACCCATACAGATACTCAGACAACCAGTCAATTACCCATATAGAGACTCATATAGCTGTTCTCAAAACCATGCAGCCACTTATACACCAACATACAGACACATACACACATTTACACAGTTTAGTCACTAGTCTGCAGTAAGATACATTTAATGACTAACTTAAAGAATCATGTTATGCACCACAGAAAATCATCCATTTACTAGGGGTGGGCGGAATTTGCGTAATCGCGTCACGCAAATCTCCGCGAAACGGTAAAAAATCTCCGCGAACATGCAGAAATTCCGCGAGCACGCGGAATTGCTTGTTCGCGATGCTTTTTTCCTGTTCACAGTTGCTGTTTGCGTGCTCGGGGAGAAATATCTCGCGAGCACGCATTTTGAGAACGCGAACAAGAAAAAATTGCGCGAAGTCGCGGAAAGTAGAATTTGGGGCAATTTCGCGTTCTCCGCGGAACGCGAAATTACCGAAATTCCGCAAATTCCGCGAGCGGAACGGAATTTACCGCCCAGGCCTACCATTTACACACTTGTACACCCACTCATTCTTAAACAGGCCTTTTCCTATATATATTAAACATATTGAAATTTTTCAAAAACACATACTCACTGGATGATGTCATCAGTGATGTCATCAGTGATGTCATTTGAGATGTCATCAGTGATGTCATGAGTGATGCCACTGACCATGTCATGAGTGATGTAATATGTGACGTCATCAGCAGTGGATTGCCGGCGGTCGAGTTATAGTTAGCTGAACTAACTATAACGGGGGAATTTCATTGGTTTTTTACGAGTAAAATGACCAGCTAACTATAACGTGTGTGAAACCTCTGGTTTTTTCAGTGAATTTGCAAGGTTTTTTAACTGCTAATTCCTAACTATAACGTGTGTGAAACCTATGGTTTTTTCAGTGAATATATATATATATATATATTCACTGAAAAAACCATAGGTTTCACACATGTTATAGTTAGCGGAAATTTTACTGATAAAAAACCAGTGAAATTGCCCCGTTATAGTTAGTGCTGGCAACTATAACTCACGCGACCGCAATCCTCTGCTGATGCTAATACTGTATTTAGACACTTATTTGCCCATGTCTTCTTCCATACATTTTTAGCTATACATATATTACAAATATTTTTTTTCCATAAAGACACATATGTCATCAGCAGAAGATTGCGGTCGCGTGAGTTATAGTTGCCAGCACTAACTATAACGGGGCAATTTCACCGGTTTTTTATCAGTAAAATTTCCGCTAACTATAACATGTGTGAAACCTATGGTTTTTTCAGTGAATTTGCAAGGTTTTTTAAATGCTAATTCCTAACTATAACGTGTGTGAAACCTATGGTTTTTTCAGTGAATTTGTACGGTTTTTTAAATGCTAAGTTACTTTACGCCATTCGAGGCGTGCGCGCCCACTTAACGCAGTTCGTTCCGTGCACGGTTTTTATCAACTTTAATAAGCCCTGTACATTTGGTGGCCTTCGGCCACCAAAAGCACAGGGGGTTGAGTCAATGTGGATAGTGTTTTTTTTATTTCGATTTTATAATTTCATGTTGCCAAAATTTAGTTTTTTTTTACCTATTAATAAGCCCTGTACATTTGGTGGCCTACGGCCACCAAAAGCACAGGGGGTGGGGTAAGTGTGGATAGTGTTTTTTTTTTTACCGTACGCTTACGGTAAGCGTACGGTAAGCGTACTCGACGAAATTGCCGAAAAAAAAATAAAACCGTTTTTGCTCTTGGGGGATGTTTGGGGACTCCCTCAACATGACTATGTGGGAGGGAGTTGTCAAAACAGCCCCGTAACATGTTTTTGGCCATCTTGTTTGATAAACAACACTCAGTGCGAGAGACAAAATGGCGTCCGCCGCTTCCTGGTTTCGGCCGATTCGAATGTTTACTAAGATCTAAGAGCCAATCAGAATCGCGCTCGCGCACGCCACCGTACGCTTACGGTAAGCGTACGGTAAGCGTACCGTAAGCGGGCTCAGATATATATATTGATTTAAAGGCTATTTTCTCAGAATCTACTGAACAGATTTACACCAAACCTACAAAAGGCACTTCCTTGACCTAGGGACTACCTCTCTGCCAAATTTCTAGTAATTCTGTTCAGCCGTTCGGGCTGTAGCTCGTTCTAAAGGTCCTATGGAAAAATGCATGGGAAAAACGCGTTTTGGGACCCCCCTTTTATCTCAGCCCCCGCTTGACGAATCCCCCCGAGACTTTCAGGGTAGGAGCGGAGCGTAGCGCCCCACCTATTTTGAGAAATTCGCGAGGATTCATCGACCGGCGCCAAAGTTATTCAAAATAGAATGTTGAGGTTTTCCTATGGAAAAGGGGTCCTAACTATAACTACCTACTGGCGACCGCCAGTAGGTAATATATATATATATATATATATATTATCTACTGGCGGTCGCCAGTAGATAGTGATATTTAGGACCTATTTTCCATAGGAAATCCACAACATTCTATTGGGAATATGTTTGGTGCCGATTGACGAATCTTCGCGAAATTCTCCAAACTTTTGGCCAGCTCCGCTCCGCTCCTACCCTGAAAGTTTTGCGGTGATCCGTGAAGCGGGGGCCGAGAAAAAAGTGGGGTCCCAAAACGCATTTTCCCTATGCAATTTCCCATAGGATCTGTTGTCGCAGCTACAGCCCGAACCGCTGAACGGAATGACACCAAATTTGACAAAGAGGTAGTCCTCAGTTTGGACTCGTGCCTTTTGCATATTTGGGGTGAATCTGTTCAGTAGTTCCTGAGAAAATTAGGGTAAAATTGTTAGTGATATCTATGGCCGTGGAGGATCCGCGGACCGTACACGCACCGTAAGCGCACCCTCCCCGAACGGAGCGCGCACCCTCCCGATCGCGCATTGAATGCTAATTTGCTGTCGAGCATCTCTCTACATTCGAAACCAGGAACTGTTGGTGGCCATTTTCTGCCTCGGTAGAAGCGAGGCTGAAGATGGAAGGGGAATAAGTGTGTAAAAGATATAAAGGGGGCAGAGTGGAAATACTCTGACCCTCTAGATCTGCTTAGGGGGTCCCAGAAGGACCCCCTGTGGCCCCCTTTTTAAAAAAAAAAAAGCGGCAAAATACACGCACGGTGCGCGCATCCTATCGCGTTGGATGCACGGATTCTCTCGCGGTGGGTGCGCGGATCCACGGCAACGTTTTTTGAAAAACGACAAGAAATCATTGGTTGTATAACAACTTTCTACACTGAAAGGTAGGGTGTATGTTTTTGTTTTTTAAAGGTATGATTGTTATTGGTTAACAAAAACAGATTGTAAGGAACATTATATATGATAAGCTGATATGTTGAAAAGTCAAGCACACTTCCTCTCTTGTGTAGGAACATTGTGTGCTGAACTTGTGACCTGTGAGCTCAGTGCAGTGTTCCATGACCTGTTTCTATGGTAACAGGCAGAAGGCAGATTGGGGGAAGGGTTGAAATGTATTTCAGTTGGAAAGGGTTGAAATGTTTAACCAATAGAAATGTGTGTTTGCTTTTGAGTTTATGTGCGAAGGATTGTGATTTGATGTTTACATGTGTATGTGTGGAAAATGAAAGGGAAACTTTTCCATTCTTTGCTTTTGCTGAGAGGTGCACAGTGCAGAGATTCTGTAAAAGAAAATATGGTGAGTGATTGATATACTCCTTAATCTACAAAAGAACTTGAAAGATGAGTTATTTAATTGTGAGGGGATGTATGTAGACTATTTTGATTTTAATCAGACTAATGTATTCTTCCTGCTAAAGTGTAGGGAGTACTTTTTTTCTCTACAATGTGTGTGCATGTAGAAACCATTCTGTGATAGGCATTTGTGTTTTTCATGTGTTTGTAGACAGATAACTGTGCAGTTTTTATATTTTGGTAGAATTAGAAACCAGTCATTGTTTATGAATTTGTGAAATGAGTTATGTTATGTTTCTATACTAAAATGTAGTACTACTTCTAGATGTGTTTTGATATAGTTCAAGGGATAGTGTTGTTTGTCTAGAATCACACAGTGAGTCTGTGTGCATTTGGGAACCACTGTGAGAGAAGCATTTGGTAATATTGTGTATTTGCTGACAGATAACTGTTTTAAAACCAGTCAGGTTGTCAAGTTTTAGTAGCATTAGAAGACAGTTATGGCTTATGCTTTCATTAAATGTGTGAGGCATTGACAGTAAATTGCAGTCGTGAAATATGTAGATTGTGTGCAGTTCCCTTACCACTTGCACTTTAGTGAATGAGTTTTGGTAAGCTCATAGGGATAGTGGTGCTTGTCTAGAATCACACTGTGAGTTAGTGTGTATTTGGGATCCGTGTGAGAGAATCATTTGGTAACATCATGTATTTGCTGACAGATAATTGTTTTAAAATCTGCATGTTGTGAAGTTTTAGTAGCATTAGAATCCAGTCTTTGCTTATATGTTGATTAAATGAGTCATGCTTTGACACTGATGTGCTGTACTTAAATATGTAGATTGTGTGCAGTACCATTAACTCTTCCAGACTAGTGAATGAGTTTTGGTAAACTCCTAGGATAGTGTTACTTGTCTAAAATCACACTGTGAGTCTGTGTGCATTTGGGTAAGGATTGTGAGAGAAGCAGTTGGTAACATTGTGTATTTGCTGACAGATAACTGTTATAAAACCTGTCATGTTGTCAAGTTTTAGTAGCATTGGAAGACAGTTATGGCTTATGCTTTCATTATATGAGTCAGGTATTGACAGTAAATTGCAGTCGTGAAATATGTAGATTGTGTGCAGTTCCCTTATCACTTCTAGTGTAATGAATGAGTTTTGGTAAACTCCTAGGGATACTGGTGCTTGTCTAGAATCACACTGTGAGTCTTTGTGCATTTGGGAACCACTGTGAAGGAAGCGTTTGGTAACATCCTGTATTTGCTAAGAGAAAACTGTTTTAAAACCTGTCATGTTGTCAAGTTTTAGTAGCATTAGAAGCCAGTCTTTGCTTATGTGTTGATTAAATGAGTCAGGCATTGACACTAAAGAGCAGTCGTGAAATATGTAGATTGTGTGCAGTTCCCTTACCACTTGTACTGTAGTGAATGAGTTTTGGTAAACTCATTGGGATAGTGGTGCTTGTCTAGAATCACACTGTGAGTTAGTGTGTATTTGGGATCACTGTGAGAGAAGCATTTGGTAACATCATGTATTTGCTGACAGATAACTGTTTTAAAACCTGTCATGTTGTGAAGTTTCAGTAGGATTAGAATCCAGTCTTTGCTTATGCGTTGATTAAATGAGTCATGCTTTGACACTGATGTGGTGTACTTAAATATGTAGATTGTGTGCAGTACCATTAACTCTTCCAGAGTAGTGAATGAGTTTTGGTAAACTCCTAGGATAGTGTTGCTTGTCTAAAATCACACTGTGAGTCTGTGTGCATTTGGGTAAGGATTGTGAGAGAAGCATTTGGTAACATCGTGTATTTGCTGACATGTACCTGTTTTAAAACCGGTCATGTTGTGAAGTTTTAGTAGCATTAGAAGCCATTATTTGCTTATGCTTTGATTAAATGAGTCAGGCTTTGACACAAAAGTGCAGTCCTGAAATATGAAGATTGTGTGCAGTTCGCTTACCACTTCCACAGTAGTGACTGATTTTTGGGAAACTCCTAGGTATAGTGGTTGTTGTCTAAAATTACACTGTGAGTCTGTGTGTATTTGAGAACCACTGTGAGAGAAGCATTTGGTAACATCGTGTATTTGCTGACAGATAACTAATTAAAACCTCTTATGTGGTCAAGTTTTAGTAGCATTAGAAGCTAGTCTTTGCTTATGCATTGATAAAATGAGTCAGGGTTTGACACTAAGGTGCAGTACCATGTACTATTCTGTTCATTGTGGCAGAACTGAAAATGTAAAAGTTTTACCTAAGCCCTGTCCTGATTATTTAGTCAGTTTCTAAGTACCAAATAGATTGCTTCAAATAAAAGTGTTCTGACACTTGTCTTTTACACCTTCAATTCCCTAGTCAGTGTCCATACACTTCCAGGAAACATCCTGTCACTTCCTTTGCAGTCCTCTAGAGACCCATTCAACAGCATGTACTAATCCATTGACTGTGCCAAAACTCAAACACTTATAAAATCACCTAGACACTCTCTTTCCAGTACTCTAATGATTCAGTCACTGCCTAAGTATTCATGCACGGAGCCAGGTCTTAGCACATGGACTACGTCAAACCCATATCCACTATGACTGCAGTCCTCTAACCACCTACACACTTGTCTTTCACACCTTCAATTCCCCAGTCAGTATCCGTTCACTTCCAGCAAACACCCTGTCACTGCCGTTGCAGTCCTCTAGTGACCCATTCAGCATCATGTACTAATCCATTCACAGCGCCAATCCCTAATAAATTCACCCAGGCACTCTCCTTGCAGTACTCTAATCATTCAGTCAGTATCCAAGTACTCATCCAGTGACCCAGGCCTTAGTATATGGACTGCTTCAAACCCTTATCCTCTATGTATGCAGTCTTCTAACCACCTACACAATTGTCTTTCACACCTTCAATTCCCTAGTCAGTATCCATACACTTCCAGGAAATACCCTGTCACTCTCTTTGCAGTCCTCTAGTGACCCATTCAGCACCATGTACTAATCCATTCACTGTGCTAAAACCCAAACACTTATAAATTCACCAAGATACTATCTTTGCAGTACTCTAATCATTCAGTCAGTGCCTAAATATTCATACACTGAGCCAGGCCTTAGCACATGGACTGCTTCAAACCCCTATGCACTATGCATTCAGTCTTCTAACCACCTAGACACTTGTCTTTCACACTTTCAAATTCCTAGTCAGTATCCATACAGCCCAGCACTTGTCACTGCCTTTGCACTCCTCTAGTGACCCATTCAGTACCAAGTACTAATCTATTCCCTGTGCGAAAAGCGTAGCACTTATAAATTCACCTAGGCACTCTCCTTGCTGTACGATAATCATTCAGTCAGTACCCAAGTAGTCATGCAGTGAGCCAGGCCTTAGCACATGGACTGCTTTAAATGCCAATGCAGTATGGATGCAGTCCTCTAATCACCTACACAGCTTCTATTCCCTAGTTAGTATTCATACTCTTCTAGCAAACACCCTGTGAGTCACCCAGTGTGTCTCCTTATAGTACTGTAATCGTTTAGTCAGTTAGCATGTAGTCTTTTAGTGAGGTAGGCTTTAGGGCATGAACTGCTTCAAAGTAGTATGCACTATGCAAGTAGTGTTTTAATGATCGTCACACTTGTGGTTCAGGGCTATAGTTTCATAGTCAGTTTTTATATAAAATGTGTTTGTACAGTAATGGAATAGTATAAATTTGAAAGTTATTAATATACATTTATTTGTGATTCTTTTTTACAGATACAGAACAGGAGTGTTTCTCATCTGTTTGCACTCTTCTCGTGCAAGATTGTTTGGATGAAGGGTCCTTAGGTGTTTCATCATACTTGCTGTGCCGCACAAGTATTTTTTGTTAGGATCTCCCCGTAACAGAACTCTTTGGCAAATCTTGCGAATGACGAAGGTGGCATTGGTCTTTGTTTGCTCCTTGGAAAAAGTAAAACATTTCCTCACCACTGAAGAAAAACATTGTTGGTGTGGTGCCTTCTGCAAAACATTTTCTTCAGATTCGGTAAATATTTTAAAGCGGCAACATTTACAGTTTTTGTAAGTTATACTTATAAAATTGTGTTAGCTGTATGCATTTTATATATCTGTGATTTGTTTCTTGTGGTATTTTGTTGAGAATACCATGTTGTTGTTTTTTTAACAATCTTTCTTATTTTCCAGGTCTGTCGTCGACCTCCATTGTCCCCACAGTAGTGTTCCGCCTTGTTGTTTTTTATTATTGTTGTTACATTTTGTTTATTAGTTTATTGTTCATATATATGTTAATAAAAAAATAAAGTTTGAAAATAGTTTTTCGTTTATATATTTATTATTATAAAAAATAAAGATTGAAAAAATAATTAATAAAGTTTTTGGTTGTTCTCTTAACTGCTGTGTGACTCTTTCTTGTTCTTATTACTGTTATTTGATGGAGTCCACCATGGTGTTAAATTTTTGGGCACTTATCGCTGGAATACTGGTGATATCTGCAGTTTGCACCAACTTCTGAATAGTGTGTTAGATTTATCTCAACTTTACTTCCGTTAAAGTGCTGATAATGAAATGGAGAATAGCCGTTCCTGTGCAAAAAGACACGAGGTGCACCTTTCTGATTTATTCTAAATACTAAAATCCTGTATTGAATTGCACTGATGTATTGGCTGCACTTACAGTGTACACACAAAATCTATTAAGAAATCTCATTGTATTTATATTGATTGGGAATAGTGCGTCAGGTGCTGGATGTTGATGAGATACACTGCTCAGTTCGTATATTGTTCTGCACACGAAAAAAATCACATCACAACTTTCACACCAATTGCAATGCAAAACAAATTCCGGCGATAAGACACGTTAGCACCAGGGATTTTACACCTGCTTTCTGCTGGTGTTAAGCAGGACAACTACCTGCACCATGAAAGGGAACACAGCCAAGAGCCACACCAGAACACCCACAGGTACCATAGAGTCAATGAGCATGATACAGGGATACCCATGAGGGCCAGAAGACTCATCTCAACAACTCCAGGACCTCCAATGCCCCCCAAACCCACATCTTAGTAAGTGTATCCCTGTGGTCATTGTCTTAGCATGATAGGCACGAGCCCTGCAACATCACAGTGTGCTGTCACCTCAGCGATGGCAGTGAGCCTGGATGTGTAGCTATGCATGCATCCTCCTGCATGCACAACTGGCATGTGCTGGTCTGGGGTTCACAGGTCAGTGCAGGGGTGTGCCTATCCGGCAAGGAGAACGGGGTGTCTCAGACATGTCCGTGTACAGGAAGTGCGGTAAGTGTGTCTCTGTGTTCTGGTGTGGCCTGCTACAAGAGCCGCAGCAGTTGATGTTGTAAACTGGCATGCACCACCTCCAAACGGCACTGTGATGTTGTAGTTGGAATGTAGCAGGACATGCGCAAATAGGCATTACAATGGTGTGCCGTACGAGTGCATGAGATACAACAGCGCACCGTACAAAAGTGTGGGGGCTCATGGGAGGGAGGTGCAGCCATTTGGCAACATAACACACAGTGAACTCGACCATGTGCCACATGCTGGGCATCTCATCCATGATGACCACGGTCGCAGACATCCCACAACACCAATGACTGGCCTTTGTACACATCCTGTATGAATGCAGCATGGTTTTCACTTCTATGCTCGTTCAGTGGTGTGATGTTGGCGGGTTGTGTGACTTGTGCTGCTTGTTGGTGTGTTTCATTTTGGCCATTGTTAATCTATATGTGTGTTGTACTTAATTGTGCATGTGTGCCATTCTGCCCATCTTCCCCCTCCCCCCACTCCCTGCTTCTTCCTCTTCCTAGTGCTGTTGTGTCTATAATTTTGTTGCTGCACACATAAATACATGTAAAGAATAAATTAGAATAGTTCCTTGATTCTTTTAGGTTTCAAAACTTCTCTATTGGTTTCTTTTTAATTTTCCATATGAACCGTTTTTTTAATATTCAACAACACATAGAAGTCAGAAGTGCAACGTATTCTATCAACACACTTTCTAGAACACTCTACAACATGTGCAGGTTAAAAGTTCATAAATTTTTTAAAACTTAACGATTTTTTTGTAAAATTTTCTTGAATATTTAACGACACGTGCAGGCTAAAAGTTGACGATTGTTTTAAGTTCGAACAGTTCCTTCCAAATGCAAGTACCAGGTGTGGCTGATCTGAGTAAATTTTATTCTATGATATGTACTCCACTTTGAAACTGTTTTTTCTTAACCAATCACAAAGATGCTTTGTGCACCCTACTTTTAAAAAAGAATGCTTTTCATGATATCTTCAGAGATAAGTTATAGATAGGAATTAGCATTTAAAAAACCTTTGAAATTCACTGAAAAAACCATAGGTTTCATGGACGTTATAGTTCGGAATTAGCATTTAAAAAACCTTTGAAATTCACTGAAAAAACCAAAGGTTACAGGTGCGTTATAGTTAGGAATTGGCATTTAAAAAACCTTAGAAATTCACTGAAAAAATCATAGGTTTCAGGGGCGTTATAGTTAGCTGGACATTTCCCTCGTACAAAACCCTAGAAATGCCCCTGTTATAGTTAGTTCAGCTAACTATAACTCGTGCCCCCGCAATGCACTGCTGATGACGTCACATATTACATCACTCATGACATGGTCAGTGACATCACTGATGACATCACTGATGACATTTCAAATGACATCACTGGTGACATCACTGATGACGTCATCCATTGAGTATGTGTTTCTGAACAGTTTTAATATGTTTAATATATATAGAGAAAGGCCTGTTGAAGAATAAGTGGGTGTACAAGTGTGTGAATGGGTGATTTCCTAGGTGCGTAACTGACTCTATAAGTGAGTCATTAAATGTATCTTACTGCAGACTAGTGACTAAACTGTGTGAATGTCTGTATCTGTCTATCTGTTGGTGTATAAACGGCTGCATGGTTTTGTGAATAGCAATACGAGTGTCTCTATGGGTTATTGATTGGTTGTCTGAGTATCTGTATGGGTGCCTGAGTGTATGTGTGGGTGGGGTGTGTGTGACTCTGTGCATAGATGTGTGAGTGGGTGATTCTATGGGTGCATGGTTTTAAGAGTGCAACTGTGATGGACTGTATGGTTGGCTGAGTGTATGTAAGGGTGTGTTAGTGATTGAATGTATATCTCAGTTGTACATGTGACAGTAACTACATATGTGAAACACAGTGTATATGTGTATAAGAGTAAATAACTATCTATATGTGAGAGTGTGTGATTGCGGGACTGGCTGTATGGATGAGTGTGTGCTTGTACTAGTAATTGAATAAGAGTGTCAAAATGTTTTAGTATTTTTATGAGTAAGTGAACTTGAGTGTGTTTAACTGTATAGGTGAGTCAATTGGACTGTGTTTAATTATTTGCACAACTGACTAGGTGTGTCAGTACCTCAAGGGATGATTGGCAGTGTGTGATTGTCTATATATCTGTATAAATGCAAAGTCTTGTACGGAGTGACTGTAAGTATGAGTGACTGTACAGGTGAGGGAGTGGAGGTGTATTTAGACCTAAGAGTCAATGAGTGGGTATGTAGTTATTGGTATTGGAGTATCTATGGTCTTCAAAATGGCCGTCTGAAATTTTGAGTTGGTGTATCAAAAGTTATATTAGGGTGTGAGAAGGTGTACTAATTTATCACATAGATGACGTCATCAGTGATGTCATCAGTGATGTAATTTGAGATGTCATCAGTGATGTCATCATCGATGTCACTGACCATGTCATGAGTGATGTAATATGTGACGTCATCAGCAGTGCATTGCGTGGGCGCGAGTTATAGTTAGCTGAACTAACTATAACATGGGAATTTCTAGGGTTTTGTACGAGGGAAATGTCCAGCTAACTATAACGCCCCTGAAACCTATGGTTTTTTCAGTGAATGTCTAAGGTTTTTTAAATGCCAATTCCTAACTATCACGCCCCTGAAACCTTTGGTTTTTTCAGTGAATATATATATATATATATATATATATATATAAACCCATAGGTTTCAGGCACGTTATAGTGAGAAATTAGCATTTAAAAAAACCTTAGGAATTAACTGAAAAACACATAGGTTTCAGGAACATTATAGTTAGTTGGACATTTCACTCGAAAAAAAGCATAGAAATTTCGGTGTTATAGTTAGTTCAGCTAACTATAACTCACGCCCCCCACAATGCACTGCTGATTACGTAACATATTACATAATTTATGACATGGTCAGTGACATCACTGATGACATCTCAAATGACATCACTGATGACATCATCCAGTGACTGTGTGTTTCTATAAAGTTTAATTTTGTTTTACATATATGCCAAGCTGTATTGAGGAATGAGTGGGTGTATAAGTGTCTGTATGGAGGATTTAGTAGGTACGTGACTGACTGTATATGTGAGTGATTAAATGTGTCTTACTAAATGCATGGGTTAGTGACTAAACTGTGTGAAATTCTGTATCAGTCTGTCTGTTGTGTAAGCTGCTGCATGGATTGATGAATAGCTGCATGAGTGTCTATATGGGTTATTGATTGCTTGCCTGAGTATTTGTATGGCTGCCTGAGTGTGGGTGTGGTTGGGTGGGAGGTGTATGATTCTGTGCATAGAAGTGTGAGTGGTTGATTCACTGGGTGCATGGGTTCAAGAGTGCATGTAGAAACAGCTGTATGGGTGGGTGAGTGCGTGTATGGATGTGTTGGTGAGTGAATGGATGTCTCAGTGGTACATGTGCAAGTAACTACATATGTAAAAGGCAGTATATGTGATTGATGGTGTATATAAATAACTATATGTGAGAGTCAGTAATTGTGAGAGTGGCTGCATGGATGACTGTGTATTTGTATCAGTGATTCTATAAGAGATTAATTATGTGTTAGTATCTGTATGAATAAGTGAGGTTGTGTCTGTATAACTGTATAGGTGAGTAAATCGAAGTATGATAGATTCTTTTCATGACAAAGTTTGTGAGTAACTCTGGATATATGGCAGTGTGTGAGTGTCTGTATAGGTGTATGAGTGCATATGATAGTGTTGTATTGATGAGTGACTGAATGTATGAGTGACTGTATGGGTGAATGATTGGATGCGTGTATAGGCCTAGGAATCGGTCAGTGTGTATCCCTAAAACCTATAGTTTTTTCAGTGAATTTCAAAGGTGTTTTTAAATGCTCATTTCTAACTATAATGTGCCTGAAACCTATGTTTTTTTTAGTGAATTTCAAAGTTTTTTTTAATGCTAATTTCTAACCATAACGTGCCTGAAACCTATGTTTTTTTAGTGAATTTTAAAGGTATTTCAAATGCTTGTTTCTAACTATGCCTACAGAGGTAGGACATCTAGGGGGTCATGCTGGGGCTGGTGTTTTAGGGTTTAGGGCACTGCAGTGGTGTTCGTGCAGTGTAGGGGGTCATGCTGGGGGGGTGTTTCAGGGTTTAGGGCAGTGCAGTGGTGTTCGTGCAGTGTAGGGGGTCTTGCAGGGGATGGTGTTTCAGGGTTTAGGGCAGTGCAGTGGTGTTCGGGCAGTATAGGTAGTCATGCTGGGGGGTGTTTCAGGGTTTAGGGCAGTGCAGTGGTGTTCGTGCAGTGTAGGTGGACATGCTGGGGGGGTGTTTCAGGATTTAGGGCAGTGCAGTGGTGTTCGTGCAGTGTAGGGGGTCTTGCAGGAGATGGTGTTTCAGGGTTTAGGGCAGAGCAGTGGTGTTCGTACAGTGTAGAGGGTCATTCTGGGGGTGGTGTTTCAGGGTTTAGGGCAGTGCAGTGGTGTTCGGGCAGTGTAGGGGGTCATGCTGGGGGTGGTGTTTCAGGGTTTATGGCAGTGCAATGGTGTTCGGGCAGTGTAGGGGGTCGTGCTGGGGGTGGTGTTTCAGGGTTTAGGGTAGTGCAGTGGTGTTAGGGCAGTGTAGACGGTTGTGCTGGGGGTGGTGTTTCAGGGTTTAGGGCAGTGCAGTGGTGTTCGGGCAGAGTAGGGGGTCATGCTGGGGATGGTGTTTCAGGGTTTAGGGCAGTGCAGTTGTGTTCGGGCAGTGTAGGGGGTTGTTGCTTGGCGTGGTATTTTAGGGTTTAGTGCAGTGCAGTGGTGCTCGGGCAGTGTAGGGGGTCGTGCTGGGGCTGGTGTTTCAGGGTTTAGGGTAGTGCAGTGGTGTTTGGGCAGTGTAGGGATCGTGCTGGGGCTGGTGTTTCAGCATTTAGGGCAGTGCAGTGGTGTTAGGGAAGGTTAGGGGAACATGCTGGGGCTGGTGTTTCAGTGTTTAAGGCAGTGTAATGGTGATCGGGCAGTGAAGGGGGTTGTGCTGGGGCTGGTGTTTCAGAGTTTAGGGCAGTTCAGTGGTGTTCGGGCAGAGTAGGCGGTTGTGCTGGGGCTGGTGTTTCAGGGTTTAGGGCAGTGCAGTAGTGTTCGGGCAGAGTAGAGGGTCATGCTGGGGCTGGTGTTTCAGTGTTTGGGCAGTGCAGTGATGTTCGGGCAGAGTAGTGGGGTCATGCTGGGGAGGTGTTTCACAGTTTAGGGCAGTGCAGTGGTGTTCAGGCAGAGAAGGGGGTCATGCTGGGGCTGATGTTTCAGGGTTTAGGGCAGTGCAGTGGTGTTCGGGGAGAGTAGGGAGTCATGCTGTGGAGGTGTTTCACAGTTTAGGGCAGTGCAGTAATGTTCGGGCAGTGTAGGGGGTTGTGCTGGGGCTGGTGTTTCAGGGTTTAGGGCAGTGCAGTGGTCTTCGGGCGGTGTAGGGGTTTCTGCTGGGGCTGGTGTTTCAGGGTTTAGGGCAGTACAGTGGTGTTCGGGCAGTGTAGGGGGTCTTGCTGGGGGTGGTGTTTCAGGGTTTTGGGCAGTGCAGTGGTGTTCGGGCAGTGTAGGGGGTCATGCTGGAGGTGGTGTTTCAGGGTTTAGGGCAGTGCAGTGGTGTTCGGGCAGTGTAGGGGTCATGCTGGGGCTGGTGTTTCAGGGTTTAGGGCAGTGCAGTGGTGTTCGGGCTGAGTAGGGGGTTGTGTTGGGGCTGGTGTTTCAGGGTTTAGGGCAGTGCAGCGGTGTTCGGGCAGAGTATAGGGTCGTGCTGGGGCTGGTGTTTCAGTGTTTGGGCAGTGCAGTGGTATTCGGGCAGAGTAGGGGGTCGTGCTGGGGAGGTGTTTCACAGTTTAGGGCAGTGCAGTGGTGTTCAGGCAGAGTAGGGGGTCGTGCTGTGGCTGGTGTTTCAGGGTTTAGGGCAGTGCAGTGGTGTTCCGGCAGAGTAGAGGGTCATGCTGGCGCTGGTGTTTCAGGGTTTAGGGCAGTGCAGTGGTGTTTGGGGAGAGTAGGGGGTTGTGCTGTGGAGGTGTTTCACAGTTTAGGGCAGTGCAGTGGTGTTCGGGCAGTGTAGGGGTTCGTGCTTGGGCTGGTGTTTCAGTGTTAAGGGCTCTGCAGTAGTGTTCGGGCAGTGTAGGGGGTCGTGCTGGGGCTGGTGTTTCAGGGTTTTGAGCAGTGCAGTGGTCTTCGGGCAGTGTAGGGGGTTGTGCTGGGGCTGGTGTTTTAGGGTTTAGGGCAGTACAGTAGTGTTCGTGCAATGTAGGGGGTCGTGCTGAGGCTGGTGTTTCAGGGTTTGGGGCAGTGCAGTGGTCTTCAGGCAGTGTAGGGGTTGTGCTGGGGCTGGTGTTTCAGGGTTTAGGGCAGTGGTGGTCGGGCAGTATAGAGGGTCTTGCTGGGGGTGATGTTTCAAGGTTTTGGGCAGTGCAGTGGTGTTCGGGCAGTGTAAGGGGTCATGCTGGGTGTAGTGTTTCAGGGTTCAAGGCAGTTCCGTTGAGTTCGGGCAGAGTAGGGGGTCGTCCAGGGGCTCGTGTTTCAGTGTTTAGGGCAGTGCAGTGGTGTTTGGGTAGAGTAGGGGGTCATGCTAGGGCTGGTGTTTCAGCATTTAGGGCAGTGCAGTGGTGTTCGGGAAGTGTAGGGGTTCTTGCTGGGGCTGGTTTTTCATGGTTTAAGGCAGTGCAGTGGTGTTCGGGCAGTGTAGGGGGTCATGCTGGGGCTGGTGTTTCAGGGTTTAGGGCAGTGCAGTGGTGGTCGGGTAGAGTAGGCGGTCCTGCTGGGGCTGGTGTTTCAGGGTTTAGGGCAGTGGAGTGGTGTTCGGGCAGCGTAGGGGGTCATGCTGGGGCTGGGGCTGGTGTTTCACAGTGTAGGGCAGTGCACCGGTGTTCGGGCAGTGTAGGGGGTTGTGCTGGGGGTGGTGTTTCAGGGTTTACGGCAGAGCAGTGATGTTCGGGCAATGTAGGGGGTCGTGCTGGGGATGGTGTTTCTGGGTATAGGGCAGTGCAGTGGTGTTCGGGCAGTGTAGGGGGTCATGCAGTGGGTGGTGTTTCAGGGGTTAGGGCAGGGCAGTGGTGTCCAGGCAGTGTAGGGGGTCTTGCAGCGGGTGGTGTTTCAGGGTTTAGGGCTGTGGTGTTCGGGCATTGTAGGGGTTCTTGCTGGTGCTGGTGTTTCAGGGTTTAGGACAGTGCAGTGGTGTTCGGGCAGTGTAGGGGGTCGTGCTGGCACTGGTGTTTCAGAGTTTAAGGCAGTGGTGTTCGGGCAGTGAAGGGCGTCTTGCTGGGGGTGGTGTTTCAGAGCATCGGGCAATGCAGTGGTGTTCGGGCAGTGTAGGGGGTCATGCTGGGTGTGGTGTTTCAGGGTTTAGGGCAGTGCAGTGGTATTCGTGCAGAGTAGGGGGCCGTGCTGGATCTGGTGTTTCAGGGTTTAGGGCAGTGCAGTGGTGTTCGGGCAGAGTAGGGGGTCGTGCTTGGGCTGGTGTTTCAGCATTTAGGGCAGTGCAGTGGTGTTCGGGCAGTGTAGGGGGTCATGCTGGGGCTGGTGTTTCAGTGTTTAAGGCAGTGTAATGGTGATCGGGCAGTGAAGGGGGTTGTGCTGGGGCTGGTGTTTCAGAGTTTAGGGCAGTTCAGTGGTGTTCGGGCAGAGTAGGCGGTTGTGCTGAGGCTGGTGTTTCAGGGTTTAGGGCAGTGCAGTGGTGTTCGGGCAGAGTAGAGGGTCATGCTGGGGCTGGTGTTTCAGTGTTTGGGCAGTGCAGTGGTGTTCGGGCAGAGTAGGGGGTCATGCTGGGGAGGTGTATCACAGTTTAGGGCAGTGCAGTAATGTTCGGGCAGTGTAGGGGGTCATGCTGGGGCTGGTGTTTCAGGGTTTAGGGCAGTGCAGTGGTCTTCGGGCAGTGTAGGGGGTTGTGCTGGGGCTGGTGTTTCAGAGTTTAGGGCAGTTCAGTGGTGTTCGGGCAGAGTAGGCGGTTGTGCTGGGGCTGGTGTTTCAGGGTTTAGGGCAGTGCAGTGGTGTTCGGGCAGAGTAGAGGGTCATGCTGGGGCTGGTGTTTCAGTGTTTGGTCAGTGCAGTGGTGTTCGGGGAGAGTAGGGAGTCGTGCTGTGGAGGTGTTTCACAGTTTAGGGCAGTGCAGTAATGTTCGGGCAGTGTAGGGGGTCGTACTGGGGCTGGTGTTTCAGGGTTTAGGGCAGTGCAGTGGTCTTCGGGCAGTGTAGGGGGTTGTGCTGGGGCTGGTGTTTCAGGGTTTAGGGCAGTACAGTAGTGTTCGGACAGTGTAGGGGGTCGTGCTGGGGCTGGTGTTTTAGGGTTTAGTGCAGTGCAGTGGTCTTCAGGCAGTGTTTGGGGTTGTGCTGGGGCCGGTGTTTCAGGGTTTAGGGCAGTGGTGTTCGGGCAGTGTAGGGGGTCTTGCTGGGGGTGGTGTTTCAGGGTTTTGGGCAGTGCAGTGGTGTTCGGGCAGTGTAGGGGGTCATGCTGGGGGTGGTGTTTCAGGGTTTAGGGCAGTGCAGTGGTGTTCGGGCAGTGTAGGGGTCATGCTGGGGCTGGTGTTTCAGGGTTTAGGGCAGTGCAGTGGTGTTCGGGCTGAGTAGGGGTTGTGTTGGGGCTGGTGTTTCAGGGTTTAGGGCAGTGCCATGGTGTTCGGGCAGAGTATAGGGTCATGCTGGGGCTGGTGTTTCAGTGTTTGGGCAGTGCAGTGGTATTCGGGCAGAGTAGGGGGTTGTGCTGGGGAGGTGTTTCACAGTTTAGGGCAGTGCAGTGGTGTTCAGGCAGAGTAGGGGGTCGTGCTGGGGCTGGTGTTTCAGGGTTTAGGGCAGTGCAGTGGTGTTCAGGCAGAGTAGGGGGTCATGCTGGCGCTGGTGTTTCAGGGTTTAGGGCAGTGCAGTGGTGTTCGGGAAGAGTAGGGGGTCGTGCTGTTGAGGTGTTTCTCAGTTTAGGACAGTGCAGTGGTGTTCGGGCAGTGTAGAGGTTCGTGCTTAGGCTGGTGTTTCAGGGTTAAGGGCTGTGCAGTAGTGTTCGGGCAGTGTAGGGGGTCATGCTGGGGCTGGTGTTTCAGGGTTTGGGCAGTACAGTAGTGTTCGTGCAGTGTAGGGGGTCGTGCTGAGACTGGTGTTTCAGGGTTTGGGGCAGTGCAGTGGTCTTCAGGCAGTGTAGGGTTTGTGCTGGGGCTGGTGTTTCAGGGTTTAGGGCAGTGGTGTTCGGGCAGTATAGGGGGTCTTGCTGGGGGTGGTTTTTTAAGGTTTTGGGCAGTGCAGTGGTGTTCGGGCAGTGTAAGGGGTCATGCTGGGTGTGGTGTTTCAGGGTTTAGGGCAGTTCCGTTGAGTTTGGGGAGAGTAGGGGGTCGTCCTGGGGCTCGTGTTTCAGTGTTTAGGGCAGTGTAGTGCTGTTTGGGCAGAGTAGGGGGTTGTGCTAGGGCTAGTATTTCAGCGTTTAGGGCAGTGCAGTGGTGTTCGGGAATTGTAGGGGTTCTTGCTGGGGCTGGTGTTTCAGGGTTTAGGGCAGTGCAGTGGTGTTCGGGCAGTGTAGGGGGTCATGCTGGGGCTGGTGTTTCAGGGTTTAGGGCAGTGCAGTGGTGGTCGGGTAGAGTAGGCGGTCCTGCTGGGGCTGGTGTTTCAGGGTTTAGGGCAGTGCAGTGGTGTTCGGGCAGTGTAGGGGTGTTGTATCTACGTGTGTTGCTGCTTAGCCAGTCTGCTTGGGTGTGTGAGTGGAATGCCTGATGACCATTGGAATGTTGGTGTGCCTGCCTGACTGGGAGGTATGACAGTTGGAGAGAGTGGGCTGAGCAGCAGAGATGCAGTTCCTGGTGGGACCATATATGGACTGTACATCACCATATACATACCTGATCTAACTCATCTACTATGTAACTACCATCTTATCATCAACCAATAAACAACTACTTGGATCTACCACATTTATAACTTCGTTTGATTGCAACATTGGCGACGATCTGGATAAAAAACCCTGCGTGTACTGTTTCCTGCTTACCTGAAGTGAAGATTTTGAATTTACAACAAGATGATTGGAAAAGTAACTACTTGGAGAAAGTTAAATTTGAAGATAGGAGAAGAACGCCCATTTCGTCCCACCAGTGTCCTCCATCAACCGGACAGCCTACTTTGGGTGTTTCACTCTCCTTAATGAAATTCATTCCAACAGTTGAATTATTAATGGACATGCTGGAGAGACACAGCATTAACTACGAGCATCCTGAGCAAACCATTGTTAATTTTGTACCTTCTAGAAACTGGTAACATACAAGAAAGACAGCCGAAGATTTGCCTACTTGGATCTACCACATTTATAACTTCGTTTGATTGCAACAAGGGGGTCATGCTTGGGCTGGCGTTTCACAGTGTAGGGCAGTGCACTGGTGTTCTGGCAGTGTAGGGGGTCGTGCTGGGGCTGGTGTTTCAGGGTTTAGGGCAGTGTAGTGCTGTTCAGGCAGTGTAGGGGGTCATGCTTGTGCTGGTGTTTCAGGGTTTAGGGCAGTGGTGGTCGGGCAATGTAGGGGGTCTTGCTGGGGGTAATGTTTCAGGGTTTAGGAGAGTGGTGTTCAGGCAGTGTAGGGGGTCTTGCTGTAGTAGTGTATCAGGGAATAAAGCAGTGCAGTGGTATTCTAGCAGTGTAGGGGGTCTTGCCGGGGTAGTATTTCAGGGTTTAGGGAAGTTCAGTGGTGTTCGGGCAGTGTAGGGGGTCATGCTCGTGGTGGTGTTTCAGGGTTTAGGGCTGTGCAGTGGTGTTCGAGCAGTGTAGGGTCGTGCTAGGGATAGTATTTCAGGGTTTAGGGCAGTACAGTAGTGTTCGGGCAGTGTAGGGGGTCGTGCTGGGGCTGGTGTTTCAGGGTTTAGGGCAGTGCAGTCGTCTTCAGGCAGTGTAGGGGGTTGTGCTGGGGCTGGTGTTTCAGGGTTTAGGGCAGTGGTGTTCGGGCAGTAGAGGGGGTCTTGCTGGGGGTGGTAATTCAGGGTTTAGGGCAGTTCTGTTGACTTCGGGCAGAGTAGGGGGTCGTCCTGGGGCTCGTGTTTCAGGGTTTAGGGCAGTGCAGTGGTTGCCGGGTAGAGTAGGCGGTCCTGCTGGGGCTGGTGTTTCAGGGTTAAGGGCAGTGCAGTGGTGTTCTGGCAGAGTAGGGGGTCATGCTGGGGCTGGTGTTTCAGGGTTTAGGGCAGTGCAGTGGTGTTCGGGCAGAGTAGGGGGTCATGATGGGGCTGGTGTGTCAGGGTATAGGGCAGTGCAATGGTGATCAGGCAGAGTATTGGGTCGTGCTGGGGCTGGTGTTTCACAGTATAGGGCAGTGCAGTGGTGTACGGGCAGTGTAGGGGGTCATGCTCGGGGTGATGTTTAAGGGTTTAGGGCAATGCAGTGGTGTTTGAGCAGTGTAGGGGTCATGCTGGGGGTAGTGTTTCAGGGTTTAGGGCAGTGCAGTGGTGTTCGGGCAGTGTAGTGGGTCATGCTGGGGCTGGTGTTTCAGGGTTTAGGGCAGTGCAGTGGTGATCCTGCAGTGTAGGGGGTCATGCTGGGGCTGGTGTTTCAGTGTTTAGGGCAGATCAGTGGTGTATGGGCGGTATAGTGGGTCATGCTGACTGTGGTGTTTCAGGGTTTTAGGGCAGAGCAGTCGTGTTCGGGCGGTGTAGGAGGTCATGCTGGGCGTGGTGCTTCAGGGATTAAGGCAGTGCAGTGGTGTTCGGGCAGTGTAGGGGATTGTGCAGGGGGTGGTGTTTCATGGTTTATGAAAGTGCAGTGGTGTTCGGGCAGTGTAGGGGGTCATGCTGGGGCTGGTGTTTCAGGGTTTAGGGCAGTGCAGTGGTGTTTGGGCACTGTAGGGTTCGTGCTGGGGGTGGTGTTTCAGGGTTTAGGGCAGTGCAGTGGTGTTCGGGCAGAGTAGGGGGTCATGCTGGGGCTGGTGTTTCAGAGTTTAGGGCAGTGCAGTGGTGTTCGGGCAGAGCAGGGGGTCATGCTGGGGTTGGTGTGTCAGGGTATAGGGCAGTGCAGTGGTAATCAGGCAGAGAATGGGGTCGTGCTGGGGCTGGTGTTTCACAGTGTAGGGCAGTGCAGTGGTGTTCGGGCAGAGTATAGGGTCGTGCTGGGGCTGGTGTTTCAGGGTTTAGGGCAGTGCAGTGGTGTTCAGGCAGAGTAGGGGGTCATGCTGGCGCTGGTGTTTCAGGGTTTAGGGCAGTGCAGTGGTGTTCGGGAAGAGTAGGGGGTTGTGCTGTTGAGGTGTTTCTCAGTTTAGGACAGTGCAGTGGTGTTCGGGCAGTGTAGAGGTTCGTGCTTAGGCTGGTGTTTCAGGGTTAAGGGCTGTGCAGTAGTGTTCGGGCAGTGTAGGGGGTCATGCTGGGGCTGGTGTTTCAGGGTTTGGGCAGTACAGTAGTGTTCGTGCAGTGTAGGGGGTCGTGCTGAGACTGGTGTTTCAGGGTTTGGGGCAGTGCAGTGGTCTTCAGGCAGTGTAGGGTTTGTGCTGGGGCTGGTGTTTCAGGGTTTAGGGCAGTGGTGTTCGGGCAGTATAGGGGGTCTTGCTGGGGGTGGTTTTTTCAGGTTTTGGGCAGTGCAGTGGTGTTCGGGCAGTGTAAGGGGTCATGCTGGGTGTGGTGTTTCAGGGTTTAGGGCAGTTCCGTTGAGTTTGGGGAGAGTAGGGGGTCGTCCTGGGGCTCGTGTTTCAGTGTTTAGGGCAGTGTAGTGCTGTTTGGGCAGAGTAGGGGGTTGTGCTAGGGCTAGTATTTCAGCGTTTAGGGCAGTGCAGTGGTGTTCGGGAATTGTAGGGGTTCTTGCTGGGGCTGGTGTTTCAGGGTTTAGGGCAGTGCAGTGGTGTTCGGGCAGTGTAGGGGGTCATGCTGGGGCTGGTGTTTCAGGGTTTAGGGCAGTGCAGTGGTGGTCGGGTAGAGTAGGCGGTCCTGCTGGGGCTGGTGTTTCAGGGTTTAGGGCAGTGCAGTGGTGTTCGGGCAGTGTAGGGGTGTTGTATCTACGTGTGTTGCTGCTTAGCCAGTCTGCTTGGGTGTGTGAGTGGAATGCCTGATGACCATTGGAATGTTGGTGTGCCTGCCTGACTGGGAGGTATGACAGTTGGAGAGAGTGGGCTGAGCAGCAGAGATGCAGTTCCTGGTGGGACCATATATGGACTGTACATCACCATATACATACCTGATCTAACTCATCTACTATGTAACTACCATCTTATCATCAACCAATAAACAACTACTTGGATCTACCACATTTATAACTTCGTTTGATTGCAACATTGGCGACGATCTGGATAAAAAACCCTGCGTGTACTGTTTCCTGCTTACCTGAAGTGAAGATTTTGAATTTACAACAAGATGATTGGAAAAGTAACTACTTGGAGAAAGTTAAATTTGAAGATAGGAGAAGAACGCCCATTTCGTCCCACCAGTGTCCTCCATCAACCGGACAGCCTACTTTGGGTGTTTCACTCTCCTTAATGAAATTCATTCCAACAGTTGAATTATTAATGGACATGCTGGAGAGACACAGCATTAACTACGAGCATCCTGAGCAAACCATTGTTAATTTTGTACCTTCTAGAAACTGGTAACATACAAGAAAGACAGCCGAAGATTTGCCTACTTGGATCTACCACATTTATAACTTCGTTTGATTGCAACAAGGGGGTCATGCTTGGGCTGGCGTTTCACAGTGTAGGGCAGTGCACTGGTGTTCTGTCAGTGTAGGGGGTCGTGCTGGGGCTGGTGTTTCAGGGTTTAGGGCAGTGTAGTGCTGTTCAGGCAGTGTAGGGGGTCATGCTTGTGCTGGTGTTTCAGGGTTTAGGGCAGTGGTGGTCGGGCAATGTAGGGGGTCTTGCTGGGGGTAATGTTTCAGGGTTTAGGAGAGTGGTGTTCAGGCAGTGTAGGGGGTCTTGCTGTAGTAGTGTATCAGGGAATAAAGCAGTGCAGTGGTATTCTAGCAGTGTAGGGGGTCTTGCCGGGGTAGTATTTCAGGGTTTAGGGAAGTTCAGTGGTGTTCGGGCAGTGTAGGGGGTCATGCTCGTGGTGGTGTTTCAGGGTTTAGGGCTGTGCAGTGGTGTTCGAGCAGTGTAGGGTCATGCTAGGGATAGTATTTCAGGGTTTAGGGCAGTACAGTAGTGTTCGGGCAGTGTAGGGGGTCGTGCTGGGGCTGGTGTTTCAGGGTTTAGGGCAGTGCAGTCGTCTTCAGGCAGTGTAGGGGGTTGTGCTGGGGCTGGTGTTTCAGGGTTTAGGGCAGTGGTGTTCGGGCAGTAGAGGGGGTCTTGCTGGGGGTGGTAATTCAGGGTTTAGGGCAGTTCTGTTGACTTCGGGCAGAGTAGGGGGTCGTCCTGGGGCTCGTGTTTCAGGGTTTAGGGCAGTGCAGTGGTTGCCGGGTAGAGTAGGCGGTCCTGCTGGGGCTGGTGTTTCAGGGTTAAGGGCAGTGCAGTGGTGTTCTGGCAGAGTAGGGGGTCATGCTGGGGCTGGTGTTTCAGGGTTTAGGGCAGTGCAGTGGTGTTCGGGCAGAGTAGGGGGTCATGATGGGGCTGGTGTGTCAGGGTATAGGGCAGTGCAATGGTGATCAGGCAGAGTATTGGGTCGTGCTGGGGCTGGTGTTTCACAGTATAGGGCAGTGCAGTGGTGTACGGGCAGTGTAGGGGGTCATGCTCGGGGTGATGTTTAAGGGTTTAGGGCAATGCAGTGGTGTTTGAGCAGTGTAGGGGTCATGCTGGGGGTAGTGTTTCAGGGTTTAGGGCAGTGCAGTGGTGTTCGGGCAGTGTAGTGGGTCATGCTGGGGCTGGTGTTTCAGGGTTTAGGGCAGTGCAGTGGTGATCCTGCAGTGTAGGGGGTCATGCTGGGGCTGGTGTTTCAGTGTTTAGGGCAGATCAGTGGTGTATGGGCGGTATAGTGGGTCATGCTGACTGTGGTGTTTCAGGGTTTTAGGGCAGAGCAGTCGTGTTCGGGCGGTGTAGGAGGTCATGCTGGGCGTGGTGCTTCAGGGATTAAGGCAGTGCAGTGGTGTTCGGGCAGTGTAGGGGATTGTGCAGGGGGTGGTGTTTCATGGTTTATGAAAGTGCAGTGGTGTTCGGGCAGTGTAGGGGGTCATGCTGGGGCTGGTGTTTCAGGGTTTAGGGCAGTGCAGTGGTGTTTGGGCACTGTAGGGTTCGTGCTGGGGGTGGTGTTTCAGGGTTTAGGGCAGTGCAGTGGTGTTCGGGCAGAGTAGGGGGTCATGCTGGGGCTGGTGTTTCAGGGTTTAGGGCAGTGCAGTGGTGTTCGGGCAGAGCAGGGGGTCATGCTGGGGTTGGTGTGTCAGGGTATAGGGCAGTGCAGTGGTAATCAGGCAGAGAATGGGGTCGTGCTGGGGCTGGTGTTTCACAGTGTAGGGCAGTGCAGTGGTGTTCGGGCAGAGTATAGGGTCGTGCTGGGGCTGGTATGTCAGTGTTTGGGCAGTGCAGTGGTATTCGGGCAGAGTAGGGGGTCGTGCTGAGGAGGTGTTTCACAGTTTAGGGCAGTGCAGTGGCGTTCAGGCAGAGTAGGGGGTCGTGCTGGGGCTGGTGTTTCAGGGTTTAGGGAAGTGCAGTGGTGTTCGGGCAGAGTAGGGGGTCATGCTTGGGCTGGTGTTTCAGCATTTAGGGCAGTGCAGTGGTGTTCGGGCAGTGTAGGGGGTCATGCTGGGGCTGGTGTTTCAGTGTTTAAGGCAGTGTAATGGTGATCGGGCAGTGAAGGGGGTTGTGCTGGGGCTGGTGTTTCAGAGTTTAGGGCAGTTCAGTGGTGTTCGGGCAGAGTAGGCGGTTGTGCTGAGGCTGGTGTTTCAGGGTTTAGGGCAGTGCAGTGGTGTTCGGGCAGAGTAGAGGGTCATGCTGGGGCTGGTGTTTCAGTGTTTGGGCAGTGCAGTGGTGTTCGGGCAGAGTAGGGGGTCATGCTGGGGAGGTGTATCACAGTTTAGGGCAGTGCAGTAATGTTCGGGCAGTGTAGGGGGTCATGCTGGGGCTGGTGTTTCAGGGTTTAGGGCAGTGCAGTGGTCTTCGGGCAGTGTAGGGGGTTGTGCTGGGGCTGGTGTTTCAGAGTTTAGGGCAGTTCAGTGGTGTTCGGGCAGAGTAGGCGGTTGTGCTGGGGCTGGTGTTTCAGGGTTTAGGGCAGTGCAGTGGTGTTCGGGCAGAGTAGAGGGTCATGCTGGGGCTGGTGTTTCAGTGTTTGGTCAGTGCAGTGGTGTTCGGGGAGAGTAGGGAGTCGTGCTGTGGAGGTGTTTCACAGTTTAGGGCAGTGCAGTAATGTTCGGGCAGTGTAGGGGGTCGTACTGGGGCTGGTGTTTCAGGGTTTAGGGCAGTGCAGTGGTCTTCGGGCAGTGTAGGGGGTTGTGCTGGGGCTGGTGTTTCAGGGTTTAGGGCAGTACAGTAGTGTTCGGACAGTGTAGGGGGTCGTGCTGGGGCTGGTGTTTTAGGGTTTAGTGCAGTGCAGTGGTCTTCAGGCAGTGTTTGGGGTTGTGCTGGGGCCGGTGTTTCAGGGTTTAGGGCAGTGGTGTTTGGGCAGTGTAGGGGGTCTTGCTGGGGGTGGTGTTTCAGGGTTTTGGGCAGTGCAGTGGTGTTCGGGCAGTGTAGGGGGTCATGCTGGGGGTGGTGTTTCAGGGTTTAGGGCAGTGCAGTGGTGTTCGGGCAGTGTAGGGGTCATGCTGGGGCTGGTGTTTCAGGGTATAGGGCAGTGCAGTGGTGTTCGGGCTGAGTAGGGGTTGTGTTCGGGCTGGTGTTTCAGGGTTTAGGGCAGTGCCATGGTGTTCGGGCAGAGTATAGGGTCATGCTGGGGCTGGTGTTTCAGTGTTTGGGCAGTGCAGTGGTATTCGGGCAGAGTAGGGGGTTGTGCTGGGGAGGTGTTTCACAGTTTAGGGCAGTGCAGTGGTGTTCAGGCAGAGTAGGGGGTCGTGCTGGGGCTGGTGTTTCAGGGTTTAGGGCAGTGCAGTGGTGTTCAGGCAGAGTAGGGGGTCATGCTGGCGCTGGTGTTTCAGGGTTTAGGGCAGTGCAGTGGTGTTCGGGAAGAGTAGGGGGTCGTGCTGTGGAGGTGTTTCTCAGTTTAGGACAGTGCAGTGGTGTTCGGGCAGTGTAGAGGTTCGTGCTTAGGCTGGTGTTTCAGGGTTAAGGGCTGTGCAGTAGTGTTCGGGCAGTGTAGGGGGTCATGCTGGGGCTGGTGTTTCAGGGTTTGGGCAGTACAGTAGTGTTCGTGCAGTGTAGGGGGTCGTGCTGAGACTGGTGTTTCAGGGTTTGGGGCAGTGCAGTGGTCTTCAGGCAGTGTAGGGTTTGTGCTGGGGCTGGTGTTTCAGGGTTTAGGGCAGTGGTGTTCGGGCAGTATAGGGGGTCTTGCTGGGGGTGGTTTTTTAAGGTTTTGGGCAGTGCAGTGGTGTTCGGGCAGTGTAAGGGGTCATGCTGGGTGTGGTGTTTCAGGGTTTAGGGCAGTTCCGTTGAGTTTGGGGAGAGTAGGGGGTCGTCCTGTGGCTCGTGTTTCAGTGTTTAGGGCAGTGTAGTGCTGTTTGGGCAGAGTAGGGGGTTGTGCTAGGGCTAGTATTTCAGCGTTTAGGGCAGTGCAGTGGTGTTCGGGAATTGTAGGGGTTCTTGCTGGGGCTGGTGTTTCAGGGTTTAGGGCAGTGCAGTGGTGTTCGGGCGGTGTAGGGGGTCATGCTGGGGCTGGTGTTTCAGGGTTTAGGGCAGTGCAGTGGTGGTCGGGTAGAGTAGGTGGTCCTGCTGGGGCTGGTGTTTCAGGGTTTAGGGCAGTGCAGTGGTGTTCGGGCAGTGTAGGGGTGTTGTATCTACGTGTGTTGCTGCTTAGCCAGTCTGCTTGGGTGTGTGAGTGGAATGCCTGATGACCATTGGAATGTTGGTGTGCCTGCCTGACTGGGAGGTATGACAGTTGGAGAGAGTGGGCTGAGCAGCAGAGATGCAGTTCCTGGTGGGACCATATATGGACTGTACATCACCATATACATACCTGATCTAACTCATCTACTATGTAACTACCATCTTATCATCAACCAATAAACAACTACTTGGATCTACCACATTTATAACTTCGTTTGATTGCAACATTGGCGACGATCTGGATAAAAAACCCTGCGTGTACTGTTTCCTGCTTACCTGAAGTGAAGATTTTGAATTTACAACAAGATGATTGGAAAAGTAACTACTTGGAGAAAGTTAAATTTGAAGATAGGAGAAGAACGCCCATTTCGTCCCACCAGTGTCCTCCATCAACCGGACAGCCTACTTTGGGTGTTTCACTCTCCTTAATGAAATTCATTCCAACAGTTGAATTATTAATGGACATGCTGGAGAGACACAGCATTAACTACGAGCATCCTGAGCAAACCATTGTTAATTTTGTACCTTCTAGAAACTGGTAACATACAAGAAAGACAGCCGAAGATTTGCCTACTTGGATCTACCACATTTATAACTTCGTTTGATTGCAACAAGGGGGTCATGCTTGGGCTGGCGTTTCACAGTGTAGGGCAGTGCACTGGTGTTCTGGCAGTGTAGGGGGTCGTGCTGGGGCTGGTGTTTCAGGGTTTAGGGCAGTGTAGTGCTGTTCAGGCAGTGTAGGGGGTCATGCTTGTGCTGGTGTTTCAGGGTTTAGGGCAGTGGTGGTCGGGCAATGTAGGGGGTCTTGCTGGGGGTAATGTTTCAGGGTTTAGGAGAGTGGTGTTCAGGCAGTGTAGGGGGTCTTGCTGTAGTAGTGTATCAGGGAATAAAGCAGTGCAGTGGTATTCTAGCAGTGTGGGGGGTCTTGCCGGGGTAGTATTTCAGGGTTTAGGGAAGTTCAGTGGTGTTCGGGCAGTGTAGGGGGTCATGCTCGTGGTGGTGTTTCAGGGTTTAGGGCTGTGCAGTGGTGTTCGAGCAGTGTAGGGTCGTGCTAGGGATAGTATTTCAGGGTTTAGGGCAGTACAGTAGTGTTCGGGCAGTGTAGGGGGTCGTGCTGGGGCTGGTGTTTCAGGGTTTAGGGCAGTGCAGTCGTCTTCAGGCAGTGTAGGGGGTTGTGCTGGGGCTGGTGTTTCAGGGTTTAGGGCAGTGGTGTTCGGGCAGTAGAGGGGGTCTTGCTGGGGGTGGTAATTCAGGGTTTAGGGCAGTTCTGTTGACTTCGGGCAGAGTAGGGGGTCGTCCTGGGGCTCGTGTTTCAGGGTTTAGGGCAGTGCAGTGGTTTTCACGCAGTGTAGGGGGTCATGCTGGGGCTGGTGTTTCAGGGTTTAGGGCAGTGCAGTGGTTGCCGGGTAGAGTAGGCGGTCCTGCTGGGGCTGGTGTTTCAGGGTTAAGGGCAGTGCAGTGGTGTTCTGGCAGTGTAGGGGGTCATGCTGGGGCTGGTGTTTCAGGGTTTAGGGCAGTGCAGTGGTGTTCGGGCAGAGTAGGGGGTCATGATGGGGCTGGTGTGTCAGGGTATAGGGCAGTGCAATGGTGATCAGGCAGAGTATTGGGTCGTGCTGGGGCTGGTGTTTCACAGTATAGGGCAGTGCAGTGGTGTACGGGCAGTGTAGGGGGTCATGCTCGGGGTGATGTTTAAGGGTTTAGGGCAATGCAGTGGTGTTTGAGCAGTGTAGGGGTCATGCTGGGGGTAGTGTTTCAGGGTTTAGGGCAGTGCAGTGGTGTTCGGGCAGTGTAGTGGGTCATGCTGGGGCTGGTGTTTCAGGGTTTAGGGCAGTGCAGTGGTGATCCTGTAGTGTAGGGGGTCATGCTGGGGCTGGTGTTTCAGTGTTTAGGGCAGATCAGTGGTGTATGGGCGGTATAGTGGGTCATGCTGACTGTGGTGTTTCAGGGTTTTAGGGCAGAGCAGTCGTGTTCGGGCGGTGTAGGAGGTCATGCTGGGCGTGGTGCTTCAGGGATTAAGGCAGTGCAGTGGTGTTCGGGCAGTGTAGGGGATTGTGCAGGGGGTGGTGTTTCATGGTTTATGAAAGTGCAGTGGTGTTCGGGCAGTGTAGGGGGTCATGCTGGGGCTGGTGTTTCAGGGTTTAGGGCAGTGCAGTGGTGTTCGGGCAGAGTAGGGGGTCATTCTGGGGCTGGTGTTTCAGGGTTTAGGGCAGTGCAGTGGTGTTCGGGCAGAGCAGGGGGTCATGCTGGGGTTGGTGTGTCAGGGTATAGGGCAGTGCAGTGGTAATCAGGCAGAGAATGGGGTCGTGCTGGGGCTGGTGTTTCACAGTGTAGGGCAGTGCAGTGGTGTTCGGGCAGAGTATAGGGTCGTGCTGGTGCTGGTATGTCAGTGTTTGGGCAGTGCAGTGGTATTCGGGCAGAGTAGGGGGTGGTGCTGGGGAGGTGTTTCACAGTTTAGGGCAGTGCAGTGGCGTTCAGGCAGAGTAGGGGGTCGTGCTGGGGCTGGTGTTTCAGGGTTTAGGGAAGTGCAGTGGTGTTCGGGCAGAGTAGGGGGTCATGCTTGTGCTGGTGTTTCAGGGTTTAGGGCAGTGGTGGTCGGGCAATGTAGGGGGTCTTGCTGGGGGTAATGTTTCAGGGTTTAGGAGAGTGGTGTTCAGGCAGTGTAGGGGGTCTTGCTGTAGTAGTGTATCAGGGAATAAGGCAGTGCAGTGGTATTCTAGCAGTGGAGGGGGTCTTGCCGGGGTAGTATTTCAGGGTTTAGGGAAGTTCAGTGGTGTTCGGGCAGTGTAGGGGGTCATGCTCGTGGTGGTGTTTCAGGGTTTAGGGCAGTGCAGTGGTGTTCGAGCAGTATAGGGTCGTGCTAGGGATAGTATTTCAGGGTTTAGGGCAGTACAGTAGTGTTCGGGCAGTGTAGGGGGTCGTGCTGGGGCTGGTGTTTCAGGGTTTAGGGCAGTGCAGTCGTCTTCAGGCAGTGTAGGGGGTTGTGCTGGGGCTGGTGTTTCAGGGTTTAGGGCAGTGCAGTGGTTTTCACGCAGTGTAGGGGGTCATGCTGGGGCTGGTGTTTCAGGGTTTAGGGCAGTGCAGTGGTTGCCGGGTAGAGTAGGCGGTCCTGCTGGGGCTGGTGTTTCAGGGTTTAGGGCAGTGCAGTGGTGTTCTGGCAGAGTAGGGGGTCATGCTGGGGCTGGTGTTTCAGGGTTTAGGGCAGTGCAGTGGTGTTCGGGCAGAGTAGGGGGTCATGATGGGGCTGGTGTGTCAGGGTATAGGGCAGTGCAATGGTGATCAGGCAGAGTATTGGGTCGTGCTGGGGCTGGTGTTTCACAGTATAGGGCAGTGCAGTGGTGTACGGGCAGTGTAGGGGGTCATGCTCGGGGTGGTGTTTAAGGGTTTAGGGCAGTGCAGTGGTGTTTGAGCAGTGTAGGGGTCGTGCTGGGGGTAGTGTTTCAGGGTTTAGGGCAGCGCAGTGGTATTCGGGCAGTGTAGTGGGTCATGCTGGGGCTGGTGTTTCAGGGTTTAGGGCAGTGCAGTGGTGATCCGGCAGTGTAGGGGGTCATGCTGGGGCTGGTGTTTCAGTGTTTAGGGCAGATCAGTGGTGTATGGGCGGTATAGTGGGTCATGCTGACTGTGGTGTTTCAGGGTTTTAGGGCAGAGCAGTCGTGTTCGGGCGGTGTAGGAGGTCATGCTGGGCGTGGTGCTTCAGGGATTAAGGCAGTGCAGTGGTGTTCGGGCAGTCTAGGGGATTGTGCAGGGGGTGGTGTTTCATGGTTTATGAAAGTGCAGTGGTGTTCGGGCAGTGTAGGGGGTCATGCTGGGGCTGGTGTTTCAGGGTTTAGGGCAGTGCAGTGGTGTTTGGGCACTGTAGGGTTCGTGCTCGGGGTGGTGTTTCAGGGTTTAGGGCAGTGCAGTGGTGTTCGGGCAGAGTAGGGGGTCATGCTGGGGCTGGTGTTTCAGGGTTTAGGGCAGTGCAGTGGTGTTCGGGCAGAGCAGGGGGTCATGCTGGGGTTGGTGTGTCAGGGTATAGGGCAGTGCAGTGGTAATCAGGCAGAGAATGGGGTCGTGCTGGGGCTGGTGTTTCACAGTGTAGGGCAGTGCAGTGGTGTTCGGGCAGAGTATAGGGTCGTGCTGGGGCTGGTATGTCAGTGTTTGGGCAGTGCAGTGGTATTCGGGCAGAGTAGGGGGTCGTGCTGGGGAGGTGTTTCACAGTTTAGGGCAGTGCAGTGGCGTTCAGGCAGAGTAGGGGGTCGTGCTGGGGCTGGTGTTTCAGGGTTTAGGGAAGTGCAGTGGTGTTCGGGCAGAGTAGGGGGTCGTGCTGGCGCTGGTGTTTCAGGGTTTAGGGTAGTGCAGTGGTGTTCGGGGAGAGTAGGGGGTCGTGCTGTGGAGGTGTTTCACAGTTTAGGGCAGTGCAGTGGTGTTTGGGCAGTGTAGGGGTTCGTGCTTGGGCTGGTGTTTCAGGGTTAAGGTCTGTGCAGTAGTGTTTCGGCAGTGTAGGGGGTCATGCTGGGGCTGGTGTTTCAGGGTTTAGGGCAGTGCAGTGGTCTTCGGGCAGTGTAGGGGGTTGTGCTGGGGCTGGTGTTTCAGGGCTTAGGGCAGTACAGTAGTGTTCGTGCAGTGTAGGGGGTCGTGCTGAGGCTGGTGTTTCAGGGTTTGGGGCAGAGGTGTTCGGACAGTGTAGGGGGTCTGATGGGGCTGGTGTTTCAGGGTTTAGGGCAGTGGTGTTCGGCCAGTGTAGGGGGTCTTGCTGGGGGTGGTGTTTCAAGGTTTGGGCAGTGCAGTGGTGTTCGGGCAGTGTAATGGGTCATGCTGGGGGTGGTGTTTCATGGTTTAGGGCAGTTCCGTTGAGTTCGGGCAGAGTAGGGGGTCGTCCTGGGGCTCGTGTTTCAGTGTTTAGGGCAGAGCAGTGGTGTTTGGGCAGAGTAGGGGGTCGTGCTAGGGCTGGTGTTTCAGCGTTTAGGGCAGTGCAGTGGTGTTCGGGAAGTGTAGGGGTTCTTGCTGGGGCTGGTGTTTCAGTGTTTAGGGCAGTGCAGTGGTGTTCGGGCAGTGTAGGGGGTCATGATGGGGCTGGTGTTTCAGGGTTTAGGGCAGTGGTGTTCGGGCAGTGTAGGGGGTCATGCTGGGGCTGGTGTTTCACAGTGTAGGGCAGTGCATTGGTGATCGGGCAGTGTAGGGGGTTGTGCTGGGGCTGGTGTTTCAGGGTTTAGGGCAGTGCAGTGCTGTTCGGGCAGTGTAGGGGGTCATGCTTGTGCTGGTGTTTCAGGGTTTAGGGCAGTGGTGGTCAGGCAGTGTAGGGGGTCTTGCTGGGGGTGATGTTTCAGGGTGTAGGACAGTGTTGTTCAGGCAGTGTAGGGGGTCTTGCTGTAGTAGTGTATCAGGGAATAAGGCAGTGCAGTGGTATTCTAGCAGTGTAGTGGGTCTTGCCGGGGTAGTATTTCAGGGTTCAGGGAAGTTCAGTGGTGTTCGGGCAGTGTAGGAGGTCATGTTCGGGGTGGTGTTTCAGGGTTTAGGGCAGTGCAGTGGTGCTCGAGCAGTGTAGGGGTCGTGCTAGGGATAGTGTTTCAGGGTTTAGGGCAGTACAGTAGTGTTTGGGCAGTGTAGGGGGTCGTGCTGGGGCTGGTGTTTCAGGGTTTAGGGCAGTGCAGTCGTCTTCAGGCAGTGTAGGGGGTTGTTCTGGGGCTGGTGTTTCAGGGTTTAGGGCAGTGGTGTTCTGGCAGTGTAAGGGGTCTTGCTGGGGGTGGTGTTTCAGGGTTTAGGGCAGTTCTGTTGACTTCGGGCAGAGTAGGGGGTCGTCCTGGGGCTCGTGTTTCAGGGTTTAGGGCAGTGCAGTGGTTTTCACGCAGTGTAGGGGGTAATGCTGGGGCTGGTGTTTCAGGGTTTAGGGCAGTGCAGTGGTGGTCAGGTAGAGTAGGCGGTCCTGCTGGGGCTGGTGTTTCCGGGTTTAGGGCAGTGCAGTGGTGTTCGGGCAGAGTAGGGGGTCATGCTGGGGCTGGTGTTTCAGGGTTTAGGGCAGTGCAGTTGTGTTCGGGCAGAGTAGGGGGTCATGCTGGGGCTGGTGTGTCAGGGTATACGGCAGTGCAGTGGTGATCAGGCAGAGTATTGGGTCGTGCTGGGGCTGGTGTTTCACAGTATAGGGCAGTGCAGTGGTGTACGGGCAGTGTAGGGGGTCATGTTCAGGTGGTGTTTAAGGGTTTAGGGCAGTGCAGTGGTTTTCGAGCAGTGTAGGGGTCGAGCTGGGGCTAGTGTTTCAGGATTTAGGGCAGTGCAGTGGTGTTCGGTCAGTGTAGTGGGCCATGCTGTGGCTGGTGTTTCAGGGTTTAGGGCAGTGCAGTGGTGTTGCGGCAGTGTAGGGGGTCATGCTGGGGCTGGTGTTTCAGGGTTTAGGGCAGATCAGTGGTGTATGGGCAGTGTAGGGGGTCATTCTGACTGTGGTGTTTCAGGGTTTTAGGGCAGAGCAGTCGTGTTCGGGCAGTGTAGGAGGTCATGTTGGGCGTGGTGCTTCAGGGTATAAGGCAGTGAAGTGGTGTTCGGGCAGTGTAGGGGATTGTGCAGGCGGTGGTGTTTCATGGTTTATGAAAGTGCTGTGGTGTTCGGGCAGTGTAGGGGGTCATGCTGGGGCTGGTGTTTCAGGGTTTAGGTCAGTGCAGTGGTGTTTGGGCAGTGTAGGGGGTTGTGCAGGGGGATTGTGTTTCAGGGTTTAGGGCAGTGCAGTAGTGTTTGGGCACTGTAGGGGTTCGTGCTGGGGGTGGTGTTTCAGGGTTTAGGGCAGTGCAGTGGTGTTCGGGCAGAGCGGGGGGTCATGCTGGGGCTGGTGTTTCAGGGTTTAGGGCAGTGCAGTGGTGTTCGGGCAGTGTAGGGGTCGTGCTGGGGCTGGTGTTTCAGGGTTTAGGGCAGTGCAGTGCTGTTCGGGCAGTGTAGGGGGTCATGCTTGAGCTGGTGTTTCAGGGTTTAGGGCAGTGGTGTTCGGGCAGTGTAAGGGGTCTTGCTGGGGGTGATGTTTCAGGGTTTAGGGCAGTGGTGTTTGGGCAATGTAGGGGGTCTTGCTGTAGTAGTGCATCAGGGTTTAGGGCAGTGCAGTGGAATTCGAGCAGTGTAGGGGGTCTTGCTGCGGTAGTATTTCAGGGTTTAGGGAAGTTCAGTGGTGTACGGGCAGTGTAGGGGGTCATGCTCGGGGTGGTGTTTAAGGGTTTAGGGCAGTGCAGTGGTCTTCGAGCAGTGTAGGGGTCATGCTGGGGGTAGTGTTTCAGGGTTTAGGGCAGTGAAGTGGTGTTCGGGCAGTGTAGTGGGTCATGCTGGGGCATGTGTTTCAGTGTTTAGGGCAGTGCAGTGGTGTTCCGGCAGTGTAGGGGGTCGTGCTGGGGCTGGTGTTGCAGGGTTTAGGGCAGATCAGTGGTGTATAGGCAGTGTAGAGGGTCATGCTGACTGTGGTGTTTCAGGGTTTAGGGCAGTGCAGTGGTGGTCGGGTAGAGCAGGCGGTCCTGCTGGGGCTGGTGTTTCAGGGTTTAGGGCAGTGCAGTGGTGTTCGGGCTGTGTAGGGGGTCATGCTGGGGCTGGTGTTTCACAGTGTAGGGCAGTGCACTGGTGTTTGGGCAGTGTAGGGGGTTGTGCTGGGGCTGGTGTTTCAGGGTTTAGGGCAGTGCAGTGCTGTTCGGGCAGTGTAGGGGGTCATGCTTGTGCTGGTGTTTCAGGGTTTAGGGCAGTGGTGGTCAGGAAGTGTAGGGGGTCTTGCTGGGGGTGATGTTTCAGGGTTTAGGACAGTGGTGTTCAGGCAGTGTAGGGGGTCTTGCTGTAGTAGTGTATCAGGGAATAAGACAGTGCAGTGGTATTCTAGCAGTGTAGGGGGTCTTGCCGGGGTAGTATTTCAGGGTTCAGGGAAGTTCAGTGGTGTTCGGGCAGTGTAGGGGGTCATGCTCGGGGTGGTGTTTCAGGGTTTAGGGCAGTGCAGTGGTGTTCGAGCAGTGTAGGGGTCATGCTAGGGATAGTGTTTCAGGGTTTAGGGCAGTACAGTAGTGTTCGGGCAGTGTAGGGGGTCGTGCTGGGGCTGGTGTTTCAGGGTTTAGGGCAGTGCAGTCGTCTTCAGGCAGTGTAGGGGGTTGTGCTGGGGCTGGTGTTTCAGGGTTTAAGGCAGTGGTGTTCTGGCAGTGTAGGGGGTCTTGCTGGGGGTGGTGTTTCAGGGTTTAGGGCAGTTCTGTTGACTTCAGGCAGAGTAGGGGGTCGTCCTGGGGCTCGTGTTTCAGGGTTTAGGGCAGTGCAGTGGTTTTCACGCAGTGTAGGGGGTAATGCTGGGGCTGGTGTTTCAGGGTTTAGGGCAGTGCAGTGGTGGTCGGGTAGAGTAGGCGGTCCTGCTGGGGCTGGTGTTTCAGGGTTTAGGGCAGTGCAGTGGTGTTCGGGCAGAGATGGGGTCATGCTGGGGCTGGTGTTTCAGGGTTTAGGGCAGTGCAGTTGTGTTGGGGCAGAGTATAGGGTCATGCTGGGGCTGGTGTGTCAGGGTATACGGCAGTGCAGTGGTGATCAGGCAGAGTTTTGGGTCGTGCTGGAGCTGGTGTTTCACAGTATAGGGCAGTGCAGTGGTGTACGGGCAGTGTAGGGGGTCATGCTCAAGGTAGTGTTTAAGGGTTTAGGGCAGTGCAGTGGTGTTCGAGCAGTGTAGGGGTCGTGCTGGGGGTAGTGTTTCAGGATTTAAGGCAGTGCAGTGGTGTTCGGGCAGTATAGTGGGTCATGCTGTGGCTGGTGTTTCAGGGTTTAGGGCAGTGCAGTGGTGTTCCGGCAGTGTAGGGGGTCATGCTGGGGCTGGTGTTTCAGGGTTTAGGGCAGATCAGTGGTGTATGGGCAGTGTAAGGGGTCATTCTGACTGTGGTGTTTCAGGGTTTTAGGGCAGAGCAGTCGTGTTCGGGCAGTGTAGGAGGTCATGCTGGGCGTGGTGCTTCAGGGTATAATGCAGTGCAGTGGTGTTCGGGCAGTGTAGGGGATTGTGCAGGCGGTGGTGTTTCATGGTTTATGAAAGTGCAGTGGTGTTTGGGCAGTGTAGGGGGTCATGCTGGGGGTGATGTTTCAGGGTTTAGGACAGTGGTGTTCAGGCAGTGTAGGGGGTCTTGCTGTAGTAGTGTATCAGGGAATAAGACAGTGCAGTGGTATTCTAGCAGTGTAGGGGGTCTTGCCGGGGTAGTATTTCAGGGTTCAGGGAAGTTCAGTGGTGTTCGGGCAGTGTAGGGGGTCATGCTCGGGGTGGTGTTTCAGGGTTTAGGGCAGTGCAGTGGTGTTCGAGCAGTGTAGGGGTCATGCTAGGGATAGTGTTTCAGGGTTTAGGGCAGTACAGTAGTGTTCGGGCAGTGTAGGGGGTCGTGCTGGGGCTGGTGTTTCAGGGTTTAGGGCAGTGCAGTCGTCTTCAGGCAGTGTAGGGGGTTGTGCTGGGGCTGGTGTTTCAGGGTTTAAGGCAGTGGTGTTCTGGCAGTGTAGGGGGTCTTGCTGGGGGTGGTGTTTCAGGGTTTAGGGCAGTTCTGTTGACTTCAGGCAGAGTAGGGGGTCGTCCTGGGGCTCGTGTTTCAGGGTTTAGGGCAGTGCAGTGGTTTTCACGCAGTGTAGGGGGTAATGCTGGGGCTGGTGTTTCAGGGTTTAGGGCAGTGCAGTGGTGGTCGGGTAGAGTAGGCGGTCCTGCTGGGGCTGGTGTTTCAGGGTTTAGGGCAGTGCAGTGGTGTTCGGGCAGAGATGGGGTCATGCTGGGGCTGGTGTTTCAGGGTTTAGGGCAGTGCAGTTGTGTTGGGGCAGAGTATAGGGTCATGCTGGGGCTGGTGTTTCAGGGTTTAGGGCAGTGCAGTGGTGTTTGGACCAGTGTAGGGGGTCGTGCAGGGGGATTGTGTTTCAGGGTTTAGGGCAGTGCAGTAGTGTTTGGGCACTGTAGGGGTTCGTGCTGGGGGTGGTGTTTCAGGGTTTAGGGCAGTGCAGTGGTGTTCGGGCAGAGCGGGGGGTCATGCTGGGGCTGGTGTTTCAGGGTTTAGGGCAGTGCAGTGGTGTTCGGGCAGAGTAGGGGGTCATGCTGGGGCTGGTGTGTCAGGGTATAGGGCAGTGCAGTGGTGATCAGGCAGAGTATGGGGTTGTGCTGGGGCTGGTGTTTCACAGTGTAGGGCAGTGCAGTGGTGTTCGGGCAGTGTAGGGGGTCGTGCTGGGGCTGGTGTTTCAGGGTTTAGGGCAGTGCAGTGCTGTTCGGGCAGTGTAGGGGGTCATGCTTGAGCTGGTGTTTCAGGGTTTAGGGCAGTGGTGTTCGGGCAGTGTAAGGGGTCTTGCTGGGGGTGATGTTTCAGGGTTTAGGGCAGTGGTGTTTGGGCAATGTAGGGGGTCTTGCTGTAGTAGTGCATCAGGGTTTAAGGCAGTGCAGTTGAATTCGAGCAGTGTAGGGGGTCTTGCTGCGGTAGTATTTCATGGTTTAGGGAAGTTCAGTGATGTACGGGTAAGCCTGGGCAAAGCACTACGCTACGCTCGCGTAGTTTGCGGAGTTCGCGCTACTTCGCACTACGCGAATTGCATGTAGCACAGTGCGAACACACGTAGCGTAGTGTTGCGTAGTGCTGCGGTCATTTTTTGCTTGCTCGCGGTCCTCAACGTCAAGTTGGCGACCGCGAGCAAGCAAAATGACATCCCGGCGAGACTTTTTCCTTGTTCGCGATCAGCAACATCAAGTTGGCGATCGCGAGCATGGAAAATAAACCTCCCGGCGAGATTCCCAACGCGAGGAGGTCAGGTTTCTCATTGCGAGTGGTCGCGTATGCTCGTGACCGCTCACGATGAGAAACTACCAGTTCGCGTTGAGAAAGCTGCCGCTCGAGTAAAAATCTACTCGAGCAGCAGAAAACTACAGCTCGCACTGTGCAAGATGTCATTTTCAATGATTGCACAGTGCCGGTTGCTTGTCCGCACTGTGCAATCATTGAAAACGACATCTGGCACAGTGCAAACAAGGTACTACGCAGTTCGCGAAGTGCTACGCGTAGCTCGCGTAGTGCGAACTGCACTTTGCATAGCTTCGCGAAGTGCTACTTCGCGAACTACGCCCAGGGTTATGTACGGGCAGTGTAGGGGGTCATGCTCAGGGTGGTGTTTAAGGGTTTAGGGCAGTGCAGTGGTGTTCGAGCAGTGTAGGGGTCGTGCTGGGGGTAGTGTTTCAGGGTTTAGGGCAGTGCAGTGGTGTTTGGGCAGTGTAATGGGCCATGCTGGGGCATTTGTTTCAGTGTTTAGGGCAGTGCAGTGGTGTTCCGGCAGTATAGGGGGTCGTGCTGGGGCTGGTGTTTCAGGGTTTAGGGCAGATCAGTGGTGTATGGGCAGTGTAGGGGGTCATTCTGACTGTGGTGTTTCAGGGTTTTAGGGCAGAGCAGTCGTGTTCGGGCAGTGTAGGAGGTCATGTTGGGCGTGGTGCTTCAGGGTATAAGGCAGTGCAGTGGTGTTCGGGCAGTGTAGGGGATTGTGCAGGCGGTGGTGTTTCATGGTTTATGAAAGTGCTGTGGTGTTCGGGCAGTGTAGGGGGTCATGCTGGGGCTGGTGTTTCAGGGTTTAGGTCAGTGCAGTGGTGTTTGGGCAGTGTAGGGGGTTGTGCAGGGGGATTGTGTTTCAGGGTTTAGGGCAGTGCAGTAGTGTTTGGGCACTGTAGGGGTTTGTGCTGGGGGTGGTGTTTCAGGGTTTAGGGCAGTGCAGTGGTGTTCGGGCAGAGCGGGGGGTCATGCTGGGGCTGGTGTTTCAGGGTTTAGGGCAGTGCAGTGGTGTTCGGGCAGTGTAGGGGTCGTGCTGGGGCTGGTGTTTCAGGGTTTAGGGCAGTGCAGTGCTGTTCGGGCAGTGTAGGGGGTCATGCTTGAGCTGGTGTTTCAGGGTTTAGGGCAGTGGTGTTCGGGCAGTGTAAGGGGTCTTGCTGGGGGTGATGTTTCAGGGTTTAGGGCAGTGGTGTTTGGGCAATGTAGGGGGTCTTGCTGTAGTAGTGCATCAGGGTTTAGGGCAGTGCAGTGGAATTCGAGCAGTGTAGGGGGTCTTGCTGCGGTAGTATTTCAGGGTTTAGGGAAGTTCAGTGGTGTACGGGCAGTGTAGGGGGTCATGCTCGGGGTGGTGTTTAAGGGTTTAGGGCAGTGCAGTGGTGTTCGAGCAGTGTAGGGGTCATGCTGGGGGTAGTGTTTCAGGGTTTAGGGCAGTGAAGTGGTGTTCGGGCAGTGTAGTGGGTCATGCTGGGGCATGTGTTTCAGTGTTTAGGGCAGTGCAGTGGTGTTCCGGCAGTGTAGGGGGTCGTGCTGGGGCTGGTGTTGCAGGGTTTAGGGCAGATCAGTGGTGTATAGGCAGTGTAGAGGGTCATGCTGACTGTGGTGTTTCAGGGTTTAGGGCAGTGCAGTGGTGGTCGGGTAGAGCAGGCGGTCCTGCTGGGGCTGGTGTTTCAGGGTTTAGGGCAGTGCAGTGGTGTTCGGGCTGTGTAGGGGGTCATGCTGGGGCTGGTGTTTCACAGTGTAGGGCAGTGCACTGGTGTTTGGGCAGTGTAGGGGGTTGTGCTGGGGCTGGTGTTTCAGGGTTTAGGGCAGTGCAGTGCTGTTCGGGCAGTGTAGGGGGTCATGCTTGTGCTGGTGTTTCAGGGTTTAGGGCAGTGGTGGTCAGGCAGTGTAGGGGGTCTTGCTGTAGTAGTGTATCAGGGAATAAGACAGTGCAGTGGTATTCTAGCAGTGTAGGGGGTCTTGCCGGGGTAGTATTTCAGGGTTCAGGGAAGTTCAGTGGTGTTCGGGCAGTGTAGGGGGTCATGCTCGGGGTGGTGTTTCAGGGTTTAGGGCAGTGCAGTGGTGTTCGAGCAGTGTAGGGGTCATGCTAGGGATAGTGTTTCAGGGTTTAGGGCAGTACAGTAGTGTTCGGGCAGTGTAGGGGGTCGTGCTGGGGCTGGTGTTTCAGGGTTTAGGGCAGTGCAGTCGTCTTCAGGCAGTGTAGGGGGTTGTGCTGGGGCTGGTGTTTCAGGGTTTAAGGCAGTGGTGTTCTGGCAGTGTAGGGGGTCTTGCTGGGGGTGGTGTTTCAGGGTTTAGGGCAGTTCTGTTGACTTCAGGCAGAGTAGGGGGTCGTCCTGGGGCTCGTGTTTCAGGGTTTAGGGCAGTGCAGTGGTTTTCACGCAGTGTAGGGGGTAATGCTGGGGCTGGTGTTTCAGGGTTTAGGGCAGTGCAGTGGTGGTCGGGTAGAGTAGGCGGTCCTGCTGGGGCTGGTGTTTCAGGGTTTAGGGCAGTGCAGTGGTGTTCGGGCAGAGATGGGGTCATGCTGGGGCTGGTGTTTCAGGGTTTAGGGCAGTGCAGTTGTGTTGGGGCAGAGTATAGGGTCATGCTGGGGCTGGTGTGTCAGGGTATACGGCAGTGCAGTGGTGATCAGGCAGAGTTTTGGGTCGTGCTGGAGCTGGTGTTTCACAGTATAGGGCAGTGCAGTGGTGTACGGGCAGTGTAGGGGGTCATGCTCAAGGTAGTGTTTAAGGGTTTAGGGCAGTGCAGTGGTGTTCGAGCAGTGTAGGGGTCGTGCTGGGGGTAGTGTTTCAGGATTTAAGGCAGTGCAGTGGTGTTCGGGCAGTATAGTGGGTCATGCTGTGGCTGGTGTTTCAGGGTTTAGGGCAGTGCAGTGGTGTTCCGGCAGTGTAGGGGGTCATGCTGGGGCTGGTGTTTCAGGGTTTAGGGCAGATCAGTGGTGTATGGGCAGTGTAAGGGGTCATTCTGACTGTGGTGTTTCAGGGTTTTAGGGCAGAGCAGTCGTGTTCGGGCAGTGTAGGAGGTCATGCTGGGCGTGGTGCTTCAGGGTATAATGCAGTGCAGTGGTGTTCGGGCAGTGTAGGGGATTGTGCAGGCGGTGGTGTTTCATGGTTTATGAAAGTGCAGTGGTGTTTGGGCAGTGTAGGGGGTCATGCTGGGGCTGGTGTGTCAGGGTTTAGGGCAGTGGTGTTCAGGCAGTGTAGGGGGTCTTGCTGTAGTAGTGTATCAGGGAATAAGACAGTGCAGTGGTATTCTAGCAGTGTAGGGGGTCTTGCCGGGGTAGTATTTCAGGGTTCAGGGAAGTTCAGTGGTGTTCGGGCAGTGTAGGGGGTCATGCTCGGGGTGGTGTTTCAGGGTTTAGGGCAGTGCAGTGGTGTTCGAGCAGTGTAGGGGTCATGCTAGGGATAGTGTTTCAGG